>NW_025576181.1:0-15047 GCF_905147105.1 Pieris brassicae
TGGCTATGCTCTCGGAGTGTAACTCCCATGATTTAGTTAATCGTTATGAAACGAATAACTGTATGTAGAAGAGAGTGCCTACGTCTGGCTATGTATGCTCTCGGAGTGTAACTCCCATAATTTAGTTAATCGTTATGAAACGAATAACTGTATGTTGAAGAGAGTGCCTGCGTCTGGCTATGCTCTCGGAGTGTAACTCCCATGATTTAGTTAATCGTTATGAAACGAATAACTGTATGTTGAAGAGAGTGCCTGCGTCTGGCTATGCTCTCGGAGTGTAACTCCCATGATTTAGTTAATCGTTATGAAACGAATAACTGTATGTTGAAGAGAGTGCCTGCGTCTGGCTATGCTCTCGGAGTGTAACTCCCATGATTTAGTTAATCGTTATGAAACGAATAACTGTATGTAGAAGAGAGTGCCTGCGTCTGGCTATGCTCTCGGAGTGTAACTCCCATGATTTAGTTAATCGTTATGAAACGAATAACTGTATGTTGAAGAGAGTGCCTGCGTCTGGCTATGCTCTCGGAGTGTAACTCCCATGATTTAGTTAATCGTTATGAAACGAATAACTGTATGTAGAAGAGAGTGCCTACGTCTGGCTATGTATGCTCTCGGAGTGTAACTCCCATGATTTAGTTAATCGTTATGAAACGAATAACTGTATGTTGAAGAGAGTGCCTGCGTCTGGCTATGCTCTCGGAGTGTAACTCCCATGATTTAGTTAATCGTTATGAAACGAATAACTGTATGTTGAAGAGAGTGCCTGCGTCTGGCTATGCTCTCGGAGTTTAACTCCCATGATTTAGTTAATCGTTATGAAACGAATAACTGTATGTAGAAGAGAGTGCCTGCGTCTGGCTATGCTCTCGGAGTGTAACTCCCATGATTTAGTTAATCGTTATGAAACGAATAACTGTATGTTGAAGAGAGTGCCTGCGTCTGGCTATGCTCTCGGAGTGTAACTCCCATGATTTAGTTAATCGTTATGAAACGAATAACTGTATGTAGAAGAGAGTGCCTGCGTCTGGCTATGCTCTCGGAGTGTAACTCCCATGATTTAGTTAATCGTTATGAAACGAATAACTGTATGTTGAAGAGAGTGCCTACGTCTGGCTATGTATGCTCTCGGAGTGTAACTCCCATGATTTAGTTAATCGTTATGAAACGAATAACTGTATGTTGAAGAGAGTGCCTGCGTCTGGCTATGCTCTCGGAGTGTAACTCCCATGATTTAGTTAATCGTTATGAAACGAATAACTGTATGTAGAAGAGAGTGCCTACGTCTGGCTATGTATGCTCTCGGAGTGTAACTCCCATGATTTAGTTAATCGTTATGAAACGAATAACTGTATGTTGAAGAGAGTGCCTGCGTCTGGCTATGCTCTCGGAGTGTAACTCCCATGATTTAGTTAATCGTTATGAAACGAATAACTGTATGTTGAAGAGAGTGCCTGCGTCTGGCTATGCTCTCGGAGTGTAACTCCCATGATTTAGTTAATCGTTATGAAACGAATAACTGTATGTAGAAGAGAGTGCCTGCGTCTGGCTATGCTCTCGGAGTGTAACTCCCATGATTTAGTTAATCGTTATGAAACGAATAACTGTATGTTGAAGAGAGTGCCTGCGTCTGGCTATGCTCTCGGAGTGTAACTCCCATGATTTAGTTAATCGTTATGAAACGAATAACTGTATGTAGAAGAGAGTGCCTACGTCTGGCTATGTATGCTCTCGGAGTGTAACTCCCATGATTTAGTTAATCGTTATGAAACGAATAACTGTATGTTGAAGAGAGTGCCTGCGTCTGGCTATGCTCTCGGAGTGTAACTCCCATGATTTAGTTAATCGTTATGAAACGAATAACTGTATGTTGAAGAGAGTGCCTGCGTCTGGCTATGCTCTCGGAGTGTAACTCCCATGATTTAGTTAATCGTTATGAAACGAATAACTGTATGTAGAAGAGAGTGCCTGCGTCTGGCTATGCTCTCGGAGTGTAACTCCCATGATTTAGTTAATCGTTATGAAACGAATAACTGTATGTTGAAGAGAGTGCCTGCGTCTGGCTATGCTCTCGGAGTGTAACTCCCATGATTTAGTTAATCGTTATGAAACGAATAACTGTATGTAGAAGAGAGTGCCTGCGTCTGGCTATGCTCTCGGAGTGTAACTCCCATGATTTAGTTAATCGTTATGAAACGAATAACTGTATGTTGAAGAGAGTGCCTACGTCTGGCTATGTATGCTCTCGGAGTGTAACTCCCATGATTTAGTTAATCGTTATGAAACGAATAACTGTATGTTGAAGAGAGTGCCTGCGTCTGGCTATGCTCTCGGAGTGTAACTCCCATGATTTAGTTAATCGTTATGAAACGAATAACTGTATGTTGAAGAGAGTGCCTGCGTCTAGCTATGCTCTCGGAGTGTAACTCCCATGATTTAGTTAATCGTTATGAAACGAATAACTGTATGTTGAAGAGAGTGCCTGCGTCTGGCTATGCTCTCGGAGTGTAACTCCCATGATTTAGTTAATCGTTATGAAACGAATAACTGTATGTAGAAGAGAGTGCCTACGTCTGGCTATGTATGCTCTCGGAGTGTAACTCCCATAATTTAGTTAATCGTTATGAAACGAATAACTGTATGTTGAAGAGAGTGCCTGCGTCTGGCTATGCTCTCGGAGTGTAACTCCCATGATTTAGTTAATCGTTATGAAACGAATAACTGTATGTTGAAGAGAGTGCCTGCGTCTGGCTATGCTCTCGGAGTGTAACTCCCATGATTTAGTTAATCGTTATGAAACGAATAACTGTATGTTGAAGAGAGTGCCTGCGTCTGGCTATGCTCTCGGAGTGTAACTCCCATGATTTAGTTAATCGTTATGAAACGAATAACTGTATGTAGAAGAGAGTGCCTGCGTCTGGCTATGCTCTCGGAGTGTAACTCCCATGATTTAGTTAATCGTTATGAAACGAATAACTGTATGTTGAAGAGAGTGCCTGCGTCTGGCTATGCTCTCGGAGTGTAACTCCCATGATTTAGTTAATCGTTATGAAACGAATAACTGTATGTAGAAGAGAGTGCCTACGTCTGGCTATGTATGCTCTCGGAGTGTAACTCCCATGATTTAGTTAATCGTTATGAAACGAATAACTGTATGTTGAAGAGAGTGCCTGCGTCTGGCTATGCTCTCGGAGTGTAACTCCCATGATTTAGTTAATCGTTATGAAACGTATAACTGTATGTTGAAGAGAGTGCCTGCGTCTGGCTATGCTCTCGGAGTGTAACTCCCATGATTTAGTTAATCGTTATGAAACGAATAACTGTATGTAGAAGAGAGTGCCTGCGTCTGGCTATGCTCTCGGAGTGTAACTCCCATGATTTAGTTAATCGTTATGAAACGATTAACTGTATGTAGAAGAGAGTGCCTGCGTCTGGCTATGCTCTCGGAGTGTAACTCCCATGATTTAGTTAATCGTTATGAAACGAATAACTGTATGTAGAAGAGAGTGCCTACGTCTGGCTATGTATGCTCTCGGAGTGTAACTCCCATGATTTAGTTAATCGTTATGAAACGAATAACTGTATGTTGAAGAGAGTGCCTGCGTCTGGCTATGCTCTCGGAGTGTAACTCCCATGATTTAGTTAATCGTTATGAAACGAATAACTGTATGTAGAAGAGAGTGCCTGCGTCTGGCTATGCTCTCGGAGTGTAACTCCCATGATTTAGTTAATCGTTATGAAACGAATAACTGTATGTTGAAGAGAGTGCCTGCGTCTGGCTATGCTCTCGGAGTGTAACTCCCATGATTTAGTTAATCGTTATGAAACGAATAACTGTATGTAGAAGAGAGTGCCTACGTCTGGCTATGTATGCTCTCGGAGTGTAACTCCCATGATTTAGTTAATCGTTATGAAACGAATAACTGTATGTTGAAGAGAGTGCCTGCGTCTGGCTATGCTCTCGGAGTGTAACTCCCATGATTTAGTTAATCGTTATGAAACGAATAACTGTATGTTGAAGAGAGTGCCTACGTCTGGCTATGTATGCTCTCGGAGTGTAACTCCCATGATTTAGTTAATCGTTATGAAACGAATAACTGTATGTTGAAGAGAGTGCCTGCGTCTGGCTATGCTCTCGGAGTGTAACTCCCATGATTTAGTTAATCGTTATGAAACGTATAACTGTATGTTGAAGAGAGTGCCTGCGTCTGGCTATGCTCTCGGAGTGTAACTCCCATGATTTAGTTAATCGTTATGAAACGAATAACTGTATGTAGAAGAGAGTGCCTGCGTCTGGCTATGCTCTCGGAGTGTAACTCCCATGATTTAGTTAATCGTTATGAAACGAATAACTGTATGTTGAAGAGAGTGCCTACGTCTGGCTATGTATGCTCTCGGAGTGTAACTCCCATGATTTAGTTAATCGTTATGAAACGAATAACTGTATGTTGAAGAGAGTGCCTGCGTCTGGCTATGCTCTCGGAGTGTAACTCCCATGATTTAGTTAATCGTTATGAAACGAATAACTGTATGTTGAAGAGAGTGCCTGCGTCTAGCTATGCTCTCGGAGTGTAACTCCCATGATTTAGTTAATCGTTATGAAACGAATAACTGTATGTTGAAGAGAGTGCCTGCGTCTGGCTATGCTCTCGGAGTGTAACTCCCATGATTTAGTTAATCGTTATGAAACGAATAACTGTATGTAGAAGAGAGTGCCTACGTCTGGCTATGTATGCTCTCGGAGTGTAACTCCCATAATTTAGTTAATCGTTATGAAACGAATAACTGTATGTTGAAGAGAGTGCCTGCGTCTGGCTATGCTCTCGGAGTGTAACTCCCATGATTTAGTTAATCGTTATGAAACGAATAACTGTATGTTGAAGAGAGTGCCTGCGTCTGGCTATGCTCTCGGAGTGTAACTCCCATGATTTAGTTAATCGTTATGAAACGAATAACTGTATGTTGAAGAGAGTGCCTGCGTCTGGCTATGCTCTCGGAGTGTAACTCCCATGATTTAGTTAATCGTTATGAAACGAATAACTGTATGTAGAAGAGAGTGCCTGCGTCTGGCTATGCTCTCGGAGTGTAACTCCCATGATTTAGTTAATCGTTATGAAACGAATAACTGTATGTTGAAGAGAGTGCCTGCGTCTGGCTATGCTCTCGGAGTGTAACTCCCATGATTTAGTTAATCGTTATGAAACGAATAACTGTATGTAGAAGAGAGTGCCTACGTCTGGCTATGTATGCTCTCGGAGTGTAACTCCCATGATTTAGTTAATCGTTATGAAACGAATAACTGTATGTTGAAGAGAGTGCCTGCGTCTGGCTATGCTCTCGGAGTGTAACTCCCATGATTTAGTTAATCGTTATGAAACGTATAACTGTATGTTGAAGAGAGTGCCTGCGTCTGGCTATGCTCTCGGAGTGTAACTCCCATGATTTAGTTAATCGTTATGAAACGAATAACTGTATGTTGAAGAGAGTGCCTGCGTCTGGCTATGCTCTCGGAGTGTAACTCCCATGATTTAGTTAATCGTTATGAAACGAATAACTGTATGTAGAAGAGAGTGCCTGCGTCTGGCTATGCTCTCGGAGTGTAACTCCCATGATTTAGTTAATCGTTATGAAACGAATAACTGTATGTTGAAGAGAGTGCCTGCGTCTGGCTATGCTCTCGGAGTGTAACTCCCATGATTTAGTTAATCGTTATGAAACGAATAACTGTATGTTGAAGAGAGTGCCTGCGTCTGGCTATGCTCTCGGAGTGTAACTCCCATGATTTAGTTAATCGTTATGAAACGAATAACTGTATGTAGAAGAGAGTGCCTACGTCTGGCTATGTATGCTCTCGGAGTGTAACTCCCATGATTTAGTTAATCGTTATGAAACGAATAACTGTATGTTGAAGAGAGTGCCTGCGTCTGGCTATGCTCTCGGAGTGTAACTCCCATGATTTAGTTAATCGTTATGAAACGAATAACTGTATGTTGAAGAGAGTGCCTGCGTCTGGCTATGCTCTCGGAGTGTAACTCCCATGATTTAGTTAATCGTTATGAAACGAATAACTGTATGTTGAAGAGAGTGCCTGCGTCTGGCTATGCTCTCGGAGTGTAACTCCCATGATTTAGTTAATCGTTATGAAACGAATAACTGTATGTAGAAGAGAGTGCCTGCGTCTGGCTATGCTCTCGGAGTGTAACTCCCATGATTTAGTTAATCGTTATGAAACGAATAACTGTATGTAGAAGAGAGTGCCTACGTCTGGCTATGTATGCTCTCGGAGTGTAACTCCCATGATTTAGTTAATCGTTATGAAACGAATAACTGTATGTTGAAGAGAGTGCCTGCGTCTGGCTATGCTCTCGGAGTGTAACTCCCATGATTTAGTTAATCGTTATGAAACGTATAACTGTATGTTGAAGAGAGTGCCTGCGTCTGGCTATGCTCTCGGAGTGTAACTCCCATGATTTAGTTAATCGTTATGAAACGAATAACTGTATGTAGAAGAGAGTGCCTGCGTCTGGCTATGCTCTCGGAGTGTAACTCCCATGATTTAGTTAATCGTTATGAAACGAATAACTGTATGTTGAAGAGAGTGCCTGCGTCTGGCTATGCTCTCGGAGTGTAACTCCCATGATTTAGTTAATCGTTATGAAACGAATAACTGTATGTTGAAGAGAGTGCCTGCGTCTGGCTATGCTCTCGGAGTGTAACTCCCATGATTTAGTTAATCGTTATGAAACGAATAACTGTATGTTGAAGAGAGTGCCTGCGTCTGGCTATGCTCTCGGAGTGTAACTCCCATGATTTAGTTAATCGTTATGAAACGAATAACTGTATGTAGAAGAGAGTGCCTACGTCTGGCTATGTATGCTCTCGGAGTGTAACTCCCATGATTTAGTTAATCGTTATGAAACGAATAACTGTATGTTGAAGAGAGTGCCTGCGTCTGGCTATGCTCTCGGAGTGTAACTCCCATGATTTAGTTAATCGTTATGAAACGAATAACTGTATGTTGAAGAGAGTGCCTGCGTCTGGCTATGCTCTCGGAGTGTAACTCCCATGATTTAGTTAATCGTTATGAAACGAATAACTGTATGTAGAAGAGAGTGCCTGCGTCTGGCTATGCTCTCGGAGTGTAACTCCCATGATTTAGTTAATCGTTATGAAACGAATAACTGTATGTTGAAGAGAGTGCCTGCGTCTGGCTATGCTCTCGGAGTGTAACTCCCATGATTTAGTTAATCGTTATGAAACGAATAACTGTATGTTGAAGAGAGTGCCTGCGTCTGTTTATGCTCTCGGAGTGTAACTCCCATGATTTAGTTAATCGTTATGAAACGAATAACTGTATGTTGAAGAGAGTGCCTGCGTCTGGCTATGCTCTCGGAGTGTAACTCCCATGATTTAGTTAATCGTTATGAAACGAATAACTGTATGTTGAAGAGAGTGCCTGCGTCTGGCTATGCTCTCGGAGTGTAACTCCCATGATTTAGTTAATCGTTATGAAACGAATAACTGTATGTTGAAGAGAGTGCCTGCGTCTGGCTATGCTCTCGGAGTGTAACTCCCATGATTTAGTTAATCGTTATGAAACGAATAACTGTATGTAGAAGAGAGTGCCTACGTCTGGCTATGTATGCTCTCGGAGTGTAACTCCCATGATTTAGTTAATCGTTATGAAACGAATAACTGTATGTTGAAGAGAGTGCCTGCGTCTGGCTATGCTCTCGGAGCGTAACTCCCATGATTTAGTTAATCGTTATGAAACGAATAACTGTATGTTGAAGAGAGTGCCTGCGTCTGGCTATGCTCTCGGAGTGTAACTCCCATGATTTAGTTAATCGTTATGAAACGAATAACTGTATGTTGAAGAGAGTGCCTACGTCTGGCTATGTATGCTCTCGGAGTGTAACTCCCATGATTTAGTTAATCGTTATGAAACGAATAACTGTATGTTGAAGAGAGTGCCTACGTCTGGCTATGTATGCTCTCGGAGTGTAACTCCCATGATTTAGTTAATCGTTATGAAACGAATAACTGTATGTAGAAGAGAGTGCCTACGTCTGGCTATGTATGCTCTCGGAGTGTAACTCCCATGATTTAGTTAATCGTTATGAAACGAATAACTGTATGTTGAAGAGAGTGCCTGCGTCTGGCTATGCTCTCGGAGTGTAACTCCCATGATTTAGTTAATCGTTATGAAACGAATAACTGTATGTAGAAGAGAGTGCCTGCGTCTGGCTATGCTCTCGGAGTGTAACTCCCATGATTTAGTTAATCGTTATGAAACGAATAACTGTATGTTGAAGAGAGTGCCTGCGTCTGGCTATGCTCTCGGAGTGTAACTCCCATGATTTAGTTAATCGTTATGAAACGAATAACTGTATGTTGAAGAGAGTGCCTGCGTCTGGCTATGCTCTCGGAGTGTAACTCCCATGATTTAGTTAATCGTTATGAAACGAATAACTGTATGTTGAAGAGAGTGCCTGCGTCTGGCTATGCTCTCGGAGTGTAACTCCCATGATTTAGTTAATCGTTATGAAACGAATAACTGTATGTAGAAGAGAGTGCCTACGTCTGGCTATGTATGCTCTCGGAGTGTAACTCCCATGATTTAGTTAATCGTTATGAAACGAATAACTGTATGTTGAAGAGAGTGCCTGCGTCTGGCTATGCTCTCGGAGTGTAACTCCCATGATTTAGTTAATCGTTATGAAACGAATAACTGTATGTAGAAGAGAATGCCTACGTCTGGCTATGTATGCCCTCGGAGTGTAACTCCCATAATTTAGTTAATCGTTATGAAACGAATAACTGTATGTTGAAGAGAGTGCCTGCGTCTGGCTATGCTCTCGGAGTGTAACTCCCATGATTTAGTTAATCGTTATGAAACGAATAACTGTATGTTGAAGAGAGTGCCTGCGTCTGGCTATGCTCTCGGAGTGTAACTCCCATGATTTAGTTAATCGTTATGAAACGAATAACTGTATGTTGAAGAGAGTGCCTGCGTCTGGCTATGTATGCTCTCGGAGTGTAACTCCCATGATTTAGTTAATCGTTATGAAACGAATAACTGTATGTTGAAGAGAGTGCCTGCGTCTGGCTATGCTCTCGGAGTGTAACTCCCATGATTTAGTTAATCGTTATGAAACGAATAACTGTATGTAGAAGAGAGTGCCTACGTCTGGCTATGTATGCTCTCGGAGTGTAACTCCCATGATTTAGTTAATCGTTATGAAACGAATAACTGTATGTTGAAGAGAGTGCCTGCGTCTGGCTATGCTCTCGGAGCGTAACTCCCATGATTTAGTTAATCGTTATGAAACGAATAACTGTATGTTGAAGAGAGTGCCTGCGTCTGGCTATGCTCTCGGAGTGTAACTCCCATGATTTAGTTAATCGTTATGAAACGAATAACTGTATGTTGAAGAGAGTGCCTACGTCTGGCTATGTATGCTCTCGGAGTGTAACTCCCATGATTTAGTTAATCGTTATGAAACGAATAACTGTATGTTGAAGAGAGTGCCTACGTCTGGCTATGTATGCTCTCGGAGTGTAACTCCCATGATTTAGTTAATCGTTATGAAACGAATAACTGTATGTAGAAGAGAGTGCCTACGTCTGGCTATGTATGCTCTCGGAGTGTAACTCCCATGATTTAGTTAATCGTTATGAAACGAATAACTGTATGTTGAAGAGAGTGCCTGCGTCTGGCTATGCTCTCGGAGTGTAACTCCCATGATTTAGTTAATCGTTATGAAACGAATAACTGTATGTAGAAGAGAGTGCCTGCGTCTGGCTATGCTCTCGGAGTGTAACTCCCATGATTTAGTTAATCGTTATGAAACGAATAACTGTATGTTGAAGAGAGTGCCTGCGTCTGGCTATGCTCTCGGAGTGTAACTCCCATGATTTAGTTAATCGTTATGAAACGAATAACTGTATGTTGAAGAGAGTGCCTGCGTCTGGCTATGCTCTCGGAGTGTAACTCCCATGATTTAGTTAATCGTTATGAAACGAATAACTGTATGTTGAAGAGAGTGCCTGCGTCTGGCTATGCTCTCGGAGTGTAACTCCCATGATTTAGTTAATCGTTATGAAACGAATAACTGTATGTAGAAGAGAGTGCCTACGTCTGGCTATGTATGCTCTCGGAGTGTAACTCCCATGATTTAGTTAATCGTTATGAAACGAATAACTGTATGTTGAAGAGAGTGCCTGCGTCTGGCTATGCTCTCGGAGTGTAACTCCCATGATTTAGTTAATCGTTATGAAACGAATAACTGTATGTAGAAGAGAATGCCTACGTCTGGCTATGTATGCCCTCGGAGTGTAACTCCCATAATTTAGTTAATCGTTATGAAACGAATAACTGTATGTTGAAGAGAGTGCCTGCGTCTGGCTATGCTCTCGGAGTGTAACTCCCATGATTTAGTTAATCGTTATGAAACGAATAACTGTATGTTGAAGAGAGTGCCTACGTCTGGCTATGTATGCTCTCGGAGTGTAACTCCCATGATTTAGTTAATCGTTATGAAACGAATAACTGTATGTTGAAGAGAGTGCCTGCGTCTGGCTATGCTCTCGGAGTGTAACTCCCATGATTTAGTTAATCGTTATGAAACGAATAACTGTATGTAGAAGAGAATGCCTACGTCTGGCTATGTATGCCCTCGGAGTGTAACTCCCATAATTTAGTTAATCGTTATGAAACGAATAACTGTATGTTGAAGAGAGTGCCTGCGTCTGGCTATGCTCTCGGAGTGTAACTCCCATGATTTAGTTAATCGTTATGAAACGAATAACTGTATGTTGAAGAGAGTGCCTGCGTCTGGCTATGCTCTCGGAGCGTAACTCCCATGATTTAGTTAATCGTTATGAAACGAATAACTGTATGTTGAAGAGAGTGCCTGCGTCTGGCTATGCTCTCGGAGTGTAACTCCCATGATTTAGTTAATCGTTATGAAACGAATAACTGTATGTTGAAGAGAGTGCCTACGTCTGGCTATGTATGCTCTCGGAGTGTAACTCCCATGATTTAGTTAATCGTTATGAAACGAATAACTGTATGTTGAAGAGAGTGCCTACGTCTGGCTATGTATGCTCTCGGAGTGTAACTCCCATGATTTAGTTAATCGTTATGAAACGAATAACTGTATGTAGAAGAGAGTGCCTACGTCTGGCTATGTATGCTCTCGGAGTGTAACTCCCATGATTTAGTTAATCGTTATGAAACGAATAACTGTATGTTGAAGAGAGTGCCTGCGTCTGGCTATGCTCTCGGAGTGTAACTCCCATGATTTAGTTAATCGTTATGAAACGAATAACTGTATGTAGAAGAGAGTGCCTGCGTCTGGCTATGCTCTCGGAGTGTAACTCCCATGATTTAGTTAATCGTTATGAAACGAATAACTGTATGTAGAAGAGAGTGCCTACGTCTGGCTATGTATGCTCTCGGAGTGTAACTCCCATGATTTAGTTAATCGTTATGAAACGAATAACTGTATGTTGAAGAGAGTGCCTGCGTCTGGCTATGCTCTCGGAGTGTAACTCCCATGATTTAGTTAATCGTTATGAAACGAATAACTGTATGTTGAAGAGAGTGCCTGCGTCTGGCTATGCTCTCGGAGTGTAACTCCCATGATTTAGTTAATCGTTATGAAACGAATAACTGTATGTTGAAGAGAGTGCCTACGTCTGGCTATGTATGCTCTCGGAGTGTAACTCCCATGATTTAGTTAATCGTTATGAAACGAATAACTGTATGTTGAAGAGAGTGCCTACGTCTGGCTATGTATGCTCTCGGAGTGTAACTCCCATGATTTAGTTAATCGTTATGAAACGAATAACTGTATGTAGAAGAGAGTGCCTACGTCTGGCTATGTATGCTCTCGGAGTGTAACTCCCATGATTTAGTTAATCGTTATGAAACGAATAACTGTATGTTGAAGAGAGTGCCTGCGTCTGGCTATGCTCTCGGAGTGTAACTCCCATGATTTAGTTAATCGTTATGAAACGAATAACTGTATGTAGAAGAGAGTGCCTGCGTCTGGCTATGCTCTCGGAGTGTAACTCCCATGATTTAGTTAATCGTTATGAAACGAATAACTGTATGTTGAAGAGAGTGCCTGCGTCTGGCTATGCTCTCGGAGTGTAACTCCCATGATTTAGTTAATCGTTATGAAACGAATAACTGTATGTTGAAGAGAGTGCCTGCGTCTGGCTATGCTCTCGGAGTGTAACTCCCATGATTTAGTTAATCGTTATGAAACGAATAACTGTATGTTGAAGAGAGTGCCTGCGTCTGGCTATGCTCTCGGAGTGTAACTCCCATGATTTAGTTAATCGTTATGAAACGAATAACTGTATGTAGAAGAGAGTGCCTACGTCTGGCTATGTATGCTCTCGGAGTGTAACTCCCATGATTTAGTTAATCGTTATGAAACGAATAACTGTATGTTGAAGAGAGTGCCTGCGTCTGGCTATGCTCTCGGAGTGTAACTCCCATGATTTAGTTAATCGTTATGAAACGAATAACTGTATGTTGAAGAGAGTGCCTGCGTCTGGCTATGCTCTCGGAGTGTAACTCCCATGATTTAGTTAATCGTTATGAAACGAATAACTGTATGTTGAAGAGAGTGCCTGCGTCTGGCTATGCTCTCGGAGTGTAACTCCCATGATTTAGTTAATCGTTATGAAACGAATAACTGTATGTAGAAGAGAGTGCCTGCGTCTGGCTATGCTCTCGGAGTGTAACTCCCATGATTTAGTTAATCGTTATGAAACGAATAACTGTATGTTGAAGAGAGTGCCTGCGTCTGGCTATGCTCTCGGAGTGTAACTCCCATGATTTAGTTAATCGTTATGAAACGAATAACTGTATGTTGAAGAGAGTGCCTGCGTCTGGCTATGCTCTCGGAGTGTAACTCCCATGATTTAGTTAATCGTTATGAAACGAATAACTGTATGTTGAAGAGAGTGCCTGCGTCTGGCTATGCTCTCGGAGTGTAACTCCCATGATTTAGTTAATCGTTATGAAACGAATAACTGTATGTTGAAGAGAGTGCCTGCGTCTGGCTATGCTCTCGGAGCGTAACTCCCATGATTTAGTTAATCGTTATGAAACGAATAACTGTATGTTGAAGAGAGTGCCTGCGTCTGGCTATGCTCTCGGAGTGTAACTCCCATGATTTAGTTAATCGTTATGAAACGAATAACTGTATGTAGAAGAGAAACTAAATCTGGCTATGTATGCCCTCGGAGTGTAACTCCCATAATTTAGTTAATCGTTATGAAACGAATAACTGTATGTTGAAGAGAGTGCCTGCGTCTGGCTATGCTCTCGGAGTGTAACTCCCATGATTTAGTTAATCGTTATGAAACGAATAACTGTATGTAGAAGAGAGTGCCTACGTCTGGCTATGTATGCTCTCGGAGTGTAACTCCCATGATTTAGTTAATCGTTATGAAACGAATAACTGTATGTTGAAGAGAGTGCCTGCGTCTGGCTATGCTCTCGGAGTGTAACTCCCATGATTTAGTTAATCGTTATGAAACGAATAACTGTATGTAGAAGAGAGTGCCTACGTCTGGCTATGTATGCTCTCGGAGTGTAACTCCCATAATTTAGTTAATCGTTATGAAACGAATAACTGTATGTTGAAGAGAGTGCCTGCGTCTGGCTATGCTCTCGGAGTGTAACTCCCATGATTTAGTTAATCGTTATGAAACGAATAACTGTATGTTGAAGAGAGTGCCTGCGTCTGGCTATGCTCTCGGAGTGTAACTCCTATGATTTAGTTAATCGTTATGAAACGAATAACTGTATGTAGAAGAGAGTGCCTACGTCTGGCTATGTATGCTCTCGGAGTGTAACTCCCATGATTTAGTTAATCGTTATGAAACGAATAACTGTATGTTGAAGAGAGTGCCTGCGTCTGGCTATGCTCTCGGAGTGTAACTCCCATGATTTAGTTAATCGTTATGAAACGAATAACTGTATGTAGAAGAGAGTGCCTACGTCTGGCTATGTATGCTCTCGGAGTGTAACTCCCATATTTAGTTAATCGTTATGAAACGAATAACTGTATGTTGAAGAGAGTGCCTGCGTCTGGCTATGCTCTCGGAGTGTAACTCCCATGATTTAGTTAATCGATATGAAACGAATAACTGTATGTAGAAGAGAGTGCCTGCGTCTGGCTATGCTCTCGGAGTGTAACTCCCATGATTTAGTTAATCGTTATGAAACGAATAACTGTATGTTGAAGAGAGTGCCTGCGTCTGGCTATGCTCTCGGAGTGTAACTCCCATAATTTAGTTAATCGTTATGAAACGAATAACTGTATGTTGAAGAGAGTGCCTGCGTCTGGCTATGCTCTCGGAGTGTAACTCCCATGATTTAGTTAATCGTTATGAAACGAATAACTGTATGTTGAAGAGAGTGCCTGCGTCTGGCTATGCTCTCGGAGTGTAACTCCTATGATTTAGTTAATCGTTATGAAACGAATAACTGTATGTAGAAGAGAGTGCCTACGTCTGGCTATGTATGCTCTCGGAGTGTAACTCCCATGATTTAGTTAATCGTTATGAAACGAATAACTGTATGTTGAAGAGAGTGCCTGCGTCTGGCTATGCTCTCGGAGTGTAACTCCCATGATTTAGTTAATCGTTATGAAACGAATAACTGTATGTAGAAGAGAGTGCCTACGTCTGGCTATGTATGCTCTCGGAGTGTAACTCCCATAATTTAGTTAATCGTTATGAAACGAATAACTGTATGTTGAAGAGAGTGCCTGCGTCTGGCTATGCTCTCGGAGTGTAACTCCCATGATTTAGTTAATCGTTATGAAACGAATAACTGTATGTAGAAGAGAGTGCCTGCGTCTGGCTATGCTCTCGGAGTGTAACTCCCATGATTTAGTTAATCGTTATGAAACGAATAACTGTATGTTGAAGAGAGTGCCTGCGTCTGGCTATGCTCTCGGAGTGTAACTCCCATGATTTAGTTAATCGTTATGAAACGAATAACTGTATGTTGAAGA
>NW_025576182.1:2500-7500 GCF_905147105.1 Pieris brassicae
AACTTGGACGGTAGCGGAGTCCGCGAGAAAGCGGAACCTCCCGAACACCACATCTCCCGCGACCGAGACGACCGCGGGATTCAGTGCTGGGCTCATCCCTGTTCGCTCGCAGCTACTAAGGGAATCCTGGTTAGTTTCTTTTCCTCCGCTTACTAATATGCTTAAATTCGGCGGGTGATCCTCCCTGATCTGAGGCCAACGATAAAAAGGTGTGAGGCAGACGCGATATCCGTCGGCGCAACGGGCGTACGCGACACGCTATTTTTACAAGCGCGTCGACGACGCCACGCGCCCTCCGGACGTCGAGTCCGCCTACATTATATGCGCTCGCACGAAAGCGGCGCGGCACCTTGCGAACAGCGTGGGTGGTGGCGACACATAGATGTCGCGTTGCGCGAAATCAATCAATCGCACACCACCAAGCGGTTCTTCTGTTGTTGTTCGTTAACGACGGCATCGTTCCGTCCGTTTTAAGAACACACGTCACAATAATTTCGTACACACTACAATTGCACAAACACCGCACGCACACACTGGGCGCAACCGCTAGAGCAGCGGGCGCGCGCGTTTCGCTTCCTCTCGCGAGAGTAAGAGAAACTGAGCCGAACGCGACAACTTTCAACGACAGCGTCGAGACACGTCGACGCGCGCACCGGCGCCGACCGTCGCGCGATCGCCATGCGGGACCGGGACGATGCGAGCAAACACGCGCGACGCGTAAACGCGAACGTCGTTGTCGTCGTTGTCGTTGTCGTTGCGTAAAGACTCGACGCGCACCCGTGCCGCGGGAGACACGGTGCGGCGGGGAGAATTTATTTGTGCGACAAAAGTATCGTATAGACGTGGCTTAACACGGCCAATACGGATGACGAGTCGTAATCGAACATATATTCGAACGGATCGTTCGGCCGCTCGGCGGCCTAGCGAAACCGTCAATTGCACGCGCGACAGAGATGCGGCGCTACGACCGGAGTCGCAGCGATCGCCGCTCGTCACGCGAACAGTGTGGCTTTTTGTTTTTATGCAGCCGGCCCTCAGACAGGAGTGGTCCTGGATATTTCTCCACGGACCGCAATGTGCGTTCGAAATGTCGATGTTCAAATGTGTCCTGCAGTTCACACTATGACGCGCAGTTAACTGCGTTCTTCATCGACCCGCGAGCCAAGTGATCCACCGTTCAGGGTAATCGTTTTGTTTTTGTGTGTGTTTTTGTATGAGAAAATATAAAAGGTGCGAAAAAATTAAACAAAAAAATTTGAAAATAATACTTATCATTAACGTGTACGACAAATGAAAAGAAAGAAAATCTCTTTTATTTGCGTGGTTGTACACAAAAATTAAAATATTATTTCAAAGTATCAATAGGCGATAGCGAACGCTAATCAAAGCGTGTCGCAACGCACACGTCGCGAATCGACGAGAGAGAGGCAACCGTCTCGGATTCGATTTTGATTCGTATCATTCACGTGTTTTTTGTATTTTTTTTCTTTTTTTGCGAGTCTTTGACAACAACAAAACAAAAAGAAAAAACCAACGTTAATGATCCTTCCGCAGGTTCCCCTACGGAAACCTTGTTACGACTTTTACTTCCTCTAAATGATCAAGTTGGTCAACTTCCCAGCAACGCCGACGGCCGTGAGGCCACCGCGTGTCGGTCCGAAGACCTCACTAAATCATTCAATCGGTAGTAGCGACGGGCGGTGTGTACAAAGGGCAGGGACGTAATCAACGCGAGCTTATGACTCGCGCTTACTAGGAATTCCTCGTTTATGGGGGATAATTGCAAACCCCAATCCCCAGCACGAAGGAGTTTCAACGGGTTGCCCGGGCCTCTAGGCCAGGGAGAACATGTTGATTCCTTCAGTGTAGCGCGCGTGCGGCCCAGGACATCTAAGGGCATCACAGACCTGTTATTGCTCAATCTCGTGCGGCTCGAAGCCGCCGGTCCCTCTAAGAAGAATTTTAATACGTCGCCAGTGAGTTGCGCTCCCCGAGAGTCGCGCACACCTTGAATGACGACGCCTATTTAGCAGGCTAGAGTCTCGTTCGTTACCGGAATTAACCAGACAAATCGCTCCACCAACTAAGAACGGCCATGCACCACCACCCACCGAATCAAGAAAGAGCTGTTAATCTGTCAATCCTTCCGGTGTCCGGGCCTGGTGAGATTTCCCGTGTTGAGTCAAATTAAGCCGCAGGCTCCACTCCTGGTGGTGCCCTTCCGTCAATTCCTTTAGTTTCAGCTTTGCAACCATACTCCCCCCGGAGTCCAAAATCTTTGGTTTCCCGGAAGCTGCCCGCCGAGCCATTGTAGTAACGTCGGCGGATCGCTAGATGACATATTTACGGTTAGAACTAGGGCGGTATCTAATCGCCTTCGAACCTCTAACTTTCGTTCTTGATTGATGAAAACACCTTTGGCAAATGCTTTCGCTGATGTTCGTCTTGCGACGATCCAAGAATTTCACCTCTAACGTCGCAATACGAATGCCCCCAGTTATCCCTATTAATCATTACCTCGGAGTTCTGAAAACCAACAAAATAGAACCGAGATCATATTCTATTATTCCATGCACGAAATATTCAAGCGGCATTTTGAGCCCGCTTTGAGCACTCTAATTTGTTCAAAGTAAAATTGTCGGCCCACCTCGACACTCACCGAAGAGCACCGCGATAGGATTTTGATATTGAACCGGCGTTTTACCGCCGGCTCACCGACGATATGCTCCGCAGACGTGTCAGTATCACCGCGGATGCGGTGCACCGACAGCGCGGCGCACAAATGCAACTACGAGCTTTTTAACCGCAACAATTTTAGTATACGCTATTGGAGCTGGAATTACCGCGGCTGCTGGCACCAGACTTGCCCTCCAATTGTTCCTCGTTAAAATATTTAAAGTGTACTCATTCCGATTACGAGGCCTCGTAAGAGTCCCGTATCGTTATTTTTCGTCACTACCTCCCCGTGCCGGGAGTGGGTAATTTGCGCGCCTGCTGCCTTCCTTGGATGTGGTAGCCGTTTCTCAGGCTCCCTCTCCGGAATCGAACCCTGATTCCCCGTTACCCGTGACAACCATGGTAGTCGCAGAAACTACCATCGAAAGTTGATAAGGCAGACATTTGAAAGATGCGTCGCCGGTACTGGACCGTGCGATCGGCAAAAGTTATCCAGATTCATCAAAATTAACGACTTCGGACGCATGGCCCTCCGCCGATTGGTTTTGATCTAATAAAAGCACTCATCCCATCACTGGTCAGAGTTCTGATTGCATGTATTAGCTCTAGAATTACCACAGTTATCCAAGTAACTGAGTAAGATCTAAGGAACCAAAACTGATATATTGAGCCATTCGCGGTATCGCCTTAATACGGCTTGCACTGAGACATGCATGGCTTAATCTTTGAGACAAGCATATAACTACTGGCAGGATCAACCAGGGAGCTGCTTACGCAAACGACACGCCTACACCGCGGTCACGCGGCTTCGGCGAGCCGCTGGCTCGGCGGCGTCGAGGGGCGCGCGCTTGCGCGCGCGCCTTCTCGACACGCGTGAACGTAACGCGTCGAATTTGCACGCGACGCGACGTTCGCGCTTCATATCGATAGACTAACTTTGACCGGTCTACGAGCGGCCGTCCCGTCACGATCTCGCAACGAGGTGATGTACAACGATGCTCGACCACTGTGAGGGACATAAAACTGCAACGAACACGACCCCGCGGGCGGGAATCGATGTTGTGACAATTTGAAAATTGAACATTCATCTAAACGCAACTTCTCAATTTTTATTCAATACGTTATTGTAAACATATTAAAACTCGGCTGGCAATTACATGCGCACACACACGCATGATTCGCACTAGATACGATCAACGCCCGGAGCTTGAGGGATAAATTCCAACACGACGCTGCGCACACCGTTTCGACGATGGGCGCGTGTGCGTCCTCTTTTATACATTCTTTCCATATACGGTCGCCGTGGCGACCGCGCACGTGTCGAACACGCTAGGCGCCCTGCGTTGAGGTGTGCCTAGAAGCGTATTCTTTTAACATCACAGATAACACCGGGGGAGACGGTCCCAAATCTTGGTCGATTGGTAACATCACCATACGGTCTGCGAACGCGGTGCTATAATATAATTTTATATTATATTATATAAAATATGAGGAGGAGTAGTATGTATATTCTTTGTTATTTTGTGTTGACACAAGAGAGATATATAAAATGTACTATACACCACACACACAGAGAGAGAGAGAGCTGGGAAAGATCTCGGCGGTCTCGCATTCGAAATACGAATTTGATATAATTTCCTCCGAAAATCCATACCCATATCTATATCATCCATGCGCGAATATATGTATATAATATTCTCACACTTCGCACAAACACAAAAACAAGAACACATTCTCTCTCGTCCGTCGTTCGTGTCTATTTGAGACGAACGACGCGCGGCAACGAGAACGAGTCGACGCTGTGCGCACGACTGTTTCGCTCCACATCTATACCGAGAGCAATAGTCCGCGTCGGCATTGGAGCGGACGTCGAATGTTTCTCGTAGAGCGAGCGAGAGAGAGACGATTTTTCATTTTATTATGTATGTGTATTGGCGTGCAGTAGTAGCACGTAGTAGTACTAGTAGTAGTAGTAGTAGTAGTAAAAAAATATTATTATTTATTTTATTGACTGATATGATTTTGTTTGTTTTCTTTTTTTTGCATAGACATTTGTATTGATAGATATGTTTCTCGTTGAAGCTCGCAGCACACGCTCAGAGAAATGGCAATGTGGGTTTATTTGAAGAAAAGAAAAAACAAAAAAAACAATTATATTTATTAATAATATGTATGTATGTATGTATGTATGTATGTATGTATGTATGTATGTATAATAATGAATTATAATAATTATTCCGATGCAACGTCAGAGGAAAATGTTTCTCGTACAGGTGCGGCGCGCGACGGCCGGCCGCTCGACAGTTTCGCGCCGAATGTTTCTC
>NW_025576183.1:2500-7500 GCF_905147105.1 Pieris brassicae
TACAACTTACAAACAATTGAAATGAATGATCTTTTTCTCGTATGCATCGCAAATGATCGATACTTTCAAAATAATCTGAACCCTTACACTTAGTCAACTCAAAGTGATTGACGTTTGACATCAATTTTATGTCGGTTTTATGAAATAGATTTTGGTCGGCGGTCGGTAACGGCCATATATGTCTTATATATCAATTTTGTATGAAAAAGTTTCAAAAAAACAAAAAAAAAACTCAATCAACTAAGTAAGTAAGTAAGTAAGTAAGCAAGCACTTAAGTTTCTTTTAGTGAGTACTATCTAGAATAATTAAAAATATCGACATTTAAATCGACGGTCCCTATTTGGAAGGTTAACCTATAGCCCTAATAATAATTATATTATTATGATTATGACAATGTTGATGTTGTTGCACTAGACACACCATAATAAACCATAAATAGTTTTTCTTACCAGAAGAGTTTTTATTTTTAAATATTCAATTTTAACTAGAAACGTATCGCTATCGCTAACAAAACCCCACACCACACACCACCACACGTTACACACATATACTTGACAGAGTAGATACTATCTACATATCTATCGACAGAGTTGTAGATATCGTGCCGTTGAACGGCATCTTGTCGCGTCGCGTGGCGATCTTGTACGAGAACATTTTCCTCTGACAGTTGTATCGGAATAATTATTATAATTCATTATTATACATACATACATACATACATACATACATACATATTATTAATAAATATAATTGTTTTTTTTGTTTTTTCTTTTCTTCAAATAAACCCACATTGCCATTTCTCTGAGCGTGTGCTGCGAGCTTCAACGAGAAACATTCGGCGCGAAACTGTCGAGCGGCCGGCCGTCGCGCGCCGCACCTGTACGAGAAACATTTTCCTCTGACGTTGCATCGGAATAATTATTATAATTCATTATTATACATACATACATACATACATACATACATACATACATATTATTAATAAATATAATTGTTTTTTTTGTTTTTTCTTTTCTTCAAATAAACCCACATTGCCATTTCTCTGAGCGTGTGCTGCGAGCTTCAACGAGAAACATATCTATCAATACAAATGTCTATTCAAAAAAAAGAAAACAAACAAAATCATATCAGTCAATAAAATAAATAATAATATTTTTTTTACTACTACTACTAGTACTACTACGTGCTACTACTGCACGCCAATACACATACATAATAAAATGAAAAATCGTCTCTCTCTCGCTCGCTCTACGAGAAACATTCGACGTCCGCTCCAATGCCGACGCGGACTATTGCTCTCGGTATAGATGTGGAGCGAAACAGTCGTGCGCACAGCGTCGACTCGTTCTCGTTGCCGCGCGTCGTTCGTCTCAAATAGACACGAACGACGGACGAGAGAGAATAGAATGTGTTCTTGTTTTTGTGTTTGTGCGAAGTGTGAGAATATTATATACATATATTCGCGCATGGATGATATAGATATGGGTATGGATTTTCGGAGGAAATTATATCAAATTCGTATTTCGAATGCGAGACCGCCGAGATCTTTCCCAGCTCTCTCTCTCTCTGTGTGTGTGGTGTATAGTACATTTTATATATCTCTCTTGTGTCAACACAAAATAACAAAGAATATACATACTACTCCTCCTCATATTTTATATAATATAATATAAAATTATATTATAGCACCGCGTTCGCAGACCGTATGGTGATGTTACCAATCGACCAAGATTTGGGACCGTCTCCCCCGGTGTTATCTGTGATGTTAAAAGATATACGCTTCTAGGCACACCTCAACGCAGGGCGCCTAGCGTGTTTCGACACGTGCGCGGTCGCCACGGCGACCGTATATGTAAAGAATGTATAAAAGAGGACGCACACGCGCCCATCTGTCCGAAACGGTGTGCGCAGCGTCGTGTTGGAATTTATCCCTCAAGCTCCGGGCGTTGATCGTATCTAGTGCGAATCATGCGTGTGTGTGCGCATGTAATTGCCAGCCGAGTTTTAATATGTTTACAATAACGTATTGAATAAAAATTGAGAAGTTGCGTTTAGATGAATGTTCAATTTTCAAATTGTCACAACATCGATTCCCGCCCGCGGGGTCGTGTTCGTTGCAGTTTTTATGTCCCTCACAGTGGTCGAGCATCGTTGTACATCACCTCGTTGCGAGATCGTGACGGGACGGCCGCTCGTAGACCGGTCAAAGTTAGTCTATCGATATGAAGCGCGAACGTCGCGTCGCGTGCAAATTCGACGCGTTACGTTCACGCGTGTCGAGAAGGCGCGCGCGCAAGCGCGCGCCCCTCGACGCCGCCGAGCCAGCGGCTCGCCGAAGCCGCGTGACCGCGGTGTAGGCGTGTCGTTTGCGTAAGCAGCTCCCTGGTTGATCCTGCCAGTAGTTATATGCTTGTCTCAAAGATTAAGCCATGCATGTCTCAGTGCAAGCCGTATTAAGGCGATACCGCGAATGGCTCAATATATCAGTTTTGGTTCCTTAGATCTTACTCAGTTACTTGGATAACTGTGGTAATTCTAGAGCTAATACATGCAATCAGAACTCTGACCAGTGATGGGATGAGTGCTTTTATTAGATCAAAACCAATCGGCGGAGGGCCATGCGTCCGAAGTCGTTAATTTTGATGAATCTGGATAACTTTTGCCGATCGCACGGTCCAGTACCGGCGACGCATCTTTCAAATGTCTGCCTTATCAACTTTCGATGGTAGTTTCTGCGACTACCATGGTTGTCACGGGTAACGGGGAATCAGGGTTCGATTCCGGAGAGGGAGCCTGAGAAACGGCTACCACATCCAAGGAAGGCAGCAGGCGCGCAAATTACCCACTCCCGGCACGGGGAGGTAGTGACGAAAAATAACGATACGGGACTCTTACGAGGCCTCGTAATCGGAATGAGTACACTTTAAATATTTTAACGAGGAACAATTGGAGGGCAAGTCTGGTGCCAGCAGCCGCGGTAATTCCAGCTCCAATAGCGTATACTAAAATTGTTGCGGTTAAAAAGCTCGTAGTTGCATTTGTGCGCCGCGCTGTCGGTGCACCGCATCCGCGGTGATACTGACACGTCTGCGGAGCATATCGTCGGTGAGCCGGCGGTAAAACGCCGGTTCAATATCAAAATCCTATCGCGGTGCTCTTCGGTGAGTGTCGAGGTGGGCCGACAATTTTACTTTGAACAAATTAGAGTGCTCAAAGCGGGCTCAAAATGCCGCTTGAATATTTCGTGCATGGAATAATAGAATATGATCTCGGTTCTATTTTGTTGGTTTTCAGAACTCCGAGGTAATGATTAATAGGGATAACTGGGGGCATTCGTATTGCGACGTTAGAGGTGAAATTCTTGGATCGTCGCAAGACGAACATCAGCGAAAGCATTTGCCAAAGGTGTTTTCATCAATCAAGAACGAAAGTTAGAGGTTCGAAGGCGATTAGATACCGCCCTAGTTCTAACCGTAAATATGTCATCTAGCGATCCGCCGACGTTACTACAATGGCTCGGCGGGCAGCTTCCGGGAAACCAAAGATTTTGGACTCCGGGTGGGAGTATGGTTGCAAAGCTGAAACTTAAAGGAATTGACGGAAGGGCACCACCAGGAGTGGAGCCTGCGGCTTAATTTGACTCAACACGGGAAATCTCACCAGGCCCGGACACCGGAAGGATTGACAGATTAACAGCTCTTTCTTGATTCGGTGGGTGGTGGTGCATGGCCGTTCTTAGTTGGTGGAGCGATTTGTCTGGTTAATTCCGGTAACGAACGAGACTCTAGCCTGCTAAATAGGCGTCGTCATTCAAGGTGTGCGCGACTCTCGGGGAGCGCAACTCACTGGCGACGTATTAAAATTCTTCTTAGAGGGACCGGCGGCTTCGAGCCGCACGAGATTGAGCAATAACAGGTCTGTGATGCCCTTAGATGTCCTGGGCCGCACGCGCGCTACACTGAAGGAATCAACATGTTCTCCCTGGCCTAGAGGCCCGGGCAACCCGTTGAAACTCCTTCGTGCTGGGGATTGGGGTTTGCAATTATCCCCCATAAACGAGGAATTCCTAGTAAGCGCGAGTCATAAGCTCGCGTTGATTACGTCCCTGCCCTTTGTACACACCGCCCGTCGCTACTACCGATTGAATGATTTAGTGAGGTCTTCGGACCGACACGCGGTGGCCTCACGGCCGTCGGCGTTGCTGGGAAGTTGACCAAACTTGATCATTTAGAGGAAGTAAAAGTCGTAACAAGGTTTCCGTAGGGGAACCTGCGGAAGGATCATTAACGTTGGTTTTTTCTTTTTGTTTTGTTGTTGTCAAAGACTCGCAAAAAAAGAAAAAAATACAAAAACACGTGAATGATACGAATCAAAATCGAATCCGAGACGGTTGACTCTCTCTCGTCGATTCGCGACGTGTGCGTTGCGACACGCTTTGATTAGCGTTCGCTATCGCCTATTGATACTTTGAAATAATATTTTATAATTTTTGTGTACAACCACGCAAATAAAAGAGATTTTCTTTCTTTTCATTTGTCGTACACGTTAATGATAAGTATTATTTTCAAATTTTTTTGTTTAATTTTTTCGCACCTTTTATATTTTCTCATACAAAAACACACACAAAAACAAAACGATTACCCTGAACGGTGGATCACTTGGCTCGCGGGTCGATGAAGAACGCAGTTAACTGCGCGTCATAGTGTGAACTGCAGGACACATTTGAACATCGACATTTCGAACGCACATTGCGGTCCGTGGAGAAATATCCAGGACCACTCCTGTCTGAGGGCCGGCTGCATAAAAACAAAAAGCCACACTGTTCGCGTGACGAGCGGCGATCGCTGCGACTCCGGTCGTAGCGCCGCATCTCTGTCGCGCGTGCAATTGACGGTTTCGCTAGGCCGCCGAGCGGCCGAACGATCCGTTCGAATATATGTTCGATTACGACTCGTCATCCGTATTGGCCGTGTTAAGCCACGTCTATACGATACTTTTG
>NW_025576184.1:0-14714 GCF_905147105.1 Pieris brassicae
AGCATAGCCTGACGCAGGCACTCTCTTCTACATAAAGTGATTCGTTTCATAACGATTAACTAAATCATGGGAGTTACACTCCGAGAGCATAGCCAGACGCAGGCACTCTCTTCTACATACAGTTATTCGTTTCATAACGATTAACTAAATCATGGGGAGTTACACTCCGAGAGCATAGCCAGACGCAGGCACTCTCTTCTACATACAGTTATTCGTTTCATAACGATTAACTAAATCATGGGAGTTACACTCCGAGAGCATAGCCAGACGCAGGCACTCTCTTCAACATACAGTTATTCGTTTCATAACGATTAACTAAATCATGGGAGTTACACTCCGAGAGCATAGCCAGCCGCAGGCACTCTCTTCAACATACAGTTATTCGTTTCATAACGATTAACTAAATCATGGGAGTTACACTCCGAGAGCATAGCCAGACGTAGGCACTCTCTTCTACATACAGTTATTCGTTTCATAACGATTAACTAAATCATGGGAGTTACACTCCGAGAGCATAGCCAAACGCAGGCACTCTCTTCTACATACAGTTATTCGTTTCATAACGATTAACTAAATCATGGGAGTTACACTCCGAGAGCATAGCCAGACGCAGGCACTCTCTTCAACATACAGTTATTCGTTTCATAACGATTAACTAAATCATGGGAGTTACACTCCGAGAGCATACATAGCCAGACGCAGGCACTCTCTTCTACATACAGTTATTCGTTTCATAACGATTAACTAAATCATGGGAGTTACACTGCGAGAGCATACATAGCCAGACGCAGGCACTCTCTTCTACATACAGTTATTCGTTTCATAACGATTAACTAAATCATGGGAGTTACACTCCGAGAGCATAGCCAGACGCAGGCACTCTCTTCAACATACAGTTATTCGTTTCATAACGATTAACTAAATCATGGGAGTTACACTCCAAGAGCATAGCCAGACGCAGGCACTCTCTTCAACATACAGTTATTCGTTTCATAACGATTAACTAAATCATGGGAGTTACACTCCGAGAGCATACATAGCCAGACGCAGGCACTCTCTTCTACATACAGTTATTCGTTTCATAACGATTAACTAAATCATGGGAGTTACACTCCGAGAGCATAGCCAGACGCAGGCACTCTCTTCTACATACAGTTATTCGTTTCATAACGATTAACTTAATCATGGGAGTTACACTCCGAGAGCATAGCCAGACGCAGGCACTCTCTTCTACATACAGTTATTCGTTTCATAACGATTAACTAAATCATGGGAGTTACACTCCGAGAGCATAGCCAGACGCAGGCACTCTCTTCTACATACAGTTATTCGTTTCATAACGATTAACTAAATCATGGGAGTTACACTCCGAGAGCATAGCCAGACGCAGGCACTCTCTTCTACATACAGTTATTCGTTTCATAACGATTAACTAAATCATGGGAGTTACACTCCGAGAGCATAGCCAGACGCAGGCACTCTCTTCTACATACAGTTATTTGTTTCATAACGATTAACTAAATCATGGGAGTTACACTCCGAGAGCATAGCCAGACGCAGGCACTCTCTACAACATACAGTTATTCGTTTCATAACGATTAACTAAATCATGGGAGTTACACTCCGAGAGCATAGCCAGACGCAGGCACTCTCTTCAACATACAGTTATTCGTTTCATAACGATTAACTAAATCATGGGAGTTACACTCCGAGAGCATACATAGCCAGACGTAGGCACTCTCTTCTACATACAGTTATTCGTTTCATAACGATTAACTAAATCATGGGAGTTACACTCCGAGAGCATAGCCAGACGCAGGCACTCTCTTCAACATACAGTTATTCGTTTCATAACGATTAACTAAATCATGGGAGTTACACTTCGAGAGCATACATAGCCAGACGTAGGCACTCTCTTCTACATACAGTTATTCGTTTCATAACGATTAACTAAATCATGGGAGTTACACTCCGAGAGCATAGCCAGACGCAGGCACTCTCTTCTACATACAGTTATTCGTTTCATAACGATTAACTAAATCATGGGAGTTACACTCCGAGAGCATAGCCAGACGCAGGCACTCTCTTCAACATACAGTTATTCGTTTCATAACGATTAACTAAATCATGGGAGTTACACTCCGAGAGCATACATAGCCAGACGCAGGCACTCTCTTCTACATACAGTTATTCGTTTCATAACGATTAACTAAATCATGGGAGTTACACTCCGAGAGCATAGCCAGACGCAGGCACTCTCTTCTACATACAGTTATTCGTTTCATAACGATTAACTAAATCATGGGAGTTACACTCCGAGAGCATTGCCAGACGCAGGCACTCTCTTCAACATACAGTTATTCGTTTCATAACGATTAACTAAATCATGGGAGTTACACTCCAAGAGCATAGCCAGACGCAGGCACTCTCTTCAACATACAGTTATTCGTTTCATAACGATTAACTAAATCATGGGAGTTACACTCCGAGAGCATACATAGCCAGACGCAGGCACTCTCTTCTACATACAGTTATTCGTTTCATAACGATTAACTAAATCATGGGAGTTACACTCCGAGAGCATAGCCAGACGCAGGCACTCTCTTCTACATACAGTTATTCGTTTCATAACGATTAACTTAATCATGGGAGTTACACTCCGAGAGCATAGCCAGACGCAGGCACTCTCTTCTACATACAGTTATTCGTTTCATAACGATTAACTAAATCATGGGAGTTACACTCCGAGAGCATAGCCAGACGCAGGCACTCTCTTCTACATACAGTTATTCGTTTCATAACGATTAACTAAATCATGGGAGTTACACTCCGAGAGCATAGCCAGACGCAGGCACTCTCTTCTACATACAGTTATTCGTTTCATAACGATTAACTAAATCATGGGAGTTACACTCCGAGAGCATAGCCAGACGCAGGCACTCTCTTCTACATACAGTTATTTGTTTCATAACGATTAACTAAATCATGGGAGTTACACTCCGAGAGCATAGCCAGACGCAGGCACTCTCTACAACATACAGTTATTCGTTTCATAACGATTAACTAAATCATGGGAGTTACACTCCGAGAGCATAGCCAGACGCAGGCACTCTCTTCAACATACAGTTATTCGTTTCATAACGATTAACTAAATCATGGGAGTTACACTCCGAGAGCATACATAGCCAGACGTAGGCACTCTATTCTACATACAGTTATTCGTTTCATAACGATTAACTAAATCATGGGAGTTACACTCCGAGAGCATAGCCAGACGCAGGCACTCTCTTCTACATACAGTTATTCGTTTCATAACGATTAACTAAATCATGGGAGTTACACTCCGAGAGCATAGCCAGACGCAGGCACTCTCTTCTACATACAGTTATTCGTTTCATAACGATTAACTAAATCATGGGAGTTACACTCCGAGAGCATAGCCAGACGCAGGCACTCTCTTCTACATACAGTTATTCGTTTCATAACGATTAACTAAATCATGGGAGTTACACTCCGAGAGCATACATAGCCAGACGTAGGCACTCTCTTCTACATACAGTTATTCGTTTCATAACGATTAACTAAATCATGGGAGTTACACTCCGAGAGCATAGCCAGACGCAGGCACTCTCTTCAACATACAGTTATTCGTTTCATAACGATTAACTAAATCATGGGAGTTACACTCCGAGAGCATAGCCAGACGCAGGCACTCTCTTCAACATACAGTTATTCGTTTCATAACGATTAACTAAATCATGGGAGTTACACTCCGAGAGCATAGCCAGACGCAGGCACTCTCTTCAACATACAGTTATTCGTTTCATAACGATTAACTAAATCATGGGAGTTACACTCCGAGAGCATAGCCAGACGTAGGCACTCTCTTCTACATACAGTTATTCGTTTCATAACGATTAACTAAATCATGGGAGTTACACTCGAGAGCATAGCCAGACGCAGGCACTCTCTTCAACATACAGTTATTCGTTTCATAACGATTAACTAAATCATGGGAGTTACACTCCGAGAGCATAGCCAGACACAGGCACTCTCTTCAACATACAGTTATTCGTTTCATAACGATTAACTAAATCATGGGAGTTACACTCCGAGAGCATACATAGCCAGACGTAGGCACTCTCTTCAACATACAGTTATTCGTTTCATAACGATTAACTAAATCATGGGAGTTACACTCCGAGAGCATACATAGCCAGACGTAGGCACTCTCTTCTACATACAGTTATTCGTTTCATAACGATTAACTAAATCATGGGAGTTACACTCCGACAGCATAGCCAGACGCAGGCACTCTCTACAACATACAGTTATTCGTTTCATAACGATTAACTAAATCATGGGAGTTACACTCCGAGAGCATACATAGCCAGACGTAGGCACTCTCTTCTACATACAGTTATTCGTTTCATAACGATTAACTAAATCATGGGAGTTACACTCCGAGAGCATAGCCAGACGCAGGCACTCTCTTCAACATACAGTTATTCGTTTCATAACGATTAACTAAATCATGGGAGTTACACTCCGAGAGCATACATAGCCAGACGTAGGCACTCTCTTCTACATACAGTTATTCGTTTCATAACGATTAACTAAATCATGGGAGTTACACTCCGAGAGCATAGCCAGACGCAGGCACTCTCTTCAACATACAGTTATTCGTTTCATAACGATTAACTAAATCATGGGAGTTACACTCCGAGAGCATACATAGCCAGACGTAGGCACTCTTTTCTACATACAGTTATTCGTTTCATAACGATTAACTAAATCATGGGAGTTACACTCCGAGAGCATAGCCAGACGCAGGCACTCTCTTCTACATACAGTTATTCGTTTCATAACGATTAACTAAATCATGGGAGTTACACTCCGAGAGCATAGCCAGACGCAGGCACTCTCTTCAACATACAGTTATTCGTTTCATAACGATTAACTAAATCATGGGAGTTACACTCCGAGAGCATAGCCAGACGCAGGCACTCTCTTCAACATACAGTTATTCGTTTCATAACGATTAACTAAATCATGGGAGTTACACTCCGAGAGCATACATAGCCAGACGCAGGCACTCTCTTCTACATACAGTTATTCGTTTCATAACGATTAACTAAATCATGGGAGTTACACTCCGAGAGCATAGCCAGACGCAGGCACTCTCTTCTACATACAGTTATTCGTTTCATAACGATTAACTAAATCATGGGAGTTACACTCCGAGAGCATAGCCAGACGCAGGCACTCTCTTCAACATACAGTTATTCGTTTCATAACGATTAACTAAATCATGGGAGTTACACTCCGAGAGCATAGCCAGACGCAGGCACTCTCTTCAACATACAGTTATTCGTTTCATAACGATTAACTAAATCATGGGAGTTACACTCCAAGAGCATAGCCAGACGCAGGCACTCTCTTCAACATACAGTTATTCGTTTCATAACGATTAACTAAATCATGGGAGTTACACTCCGAGAGCATACATAGCCAGACGCAGGCACTCTCTTCTACCTACAGTTATTCGTTTCATAACGATTAACTAAATCATGGGAGTTACACTCCGAGAGCATAGCCAGACGCAGGCACTCTCTTCTACATACAGTTATTCGTTTCATAACGATTAACTAAATCATGGGAGTTACACTCGAGAGCATAGCCAGACGCAGGCACTCTCTTCAACATACAGTTATTCGTTTCATAACGATTAACTAAATCATGGGAGTTACACTCCGAGAGCATAGCCAGACACAGGCACTCTCTTCAACATACAGTTATTCGTTTCATAACGATTAACTAAATCATGGGAGTTACACTCCGAGAGCATACATAGCCAGACGTAGGCACTCTCTTCAACATACAGTTATTCGTTTCATAACGATTAACTAAATCATGGGAGTTACACTCCGAGAGCATACATAGCCAGACGTAGGCACTCTCTTCTACATACAGTTATTCGTTTCATAACGATTAACTAAATCATGGGAGTTACACTCCGAGAGCATAGCCAGACGCAGGCACTCTCTTCTACATACAGTTATTCGTTTCATAACGATTAACTAAATCATGGGAGTTACACTCCGAGAGCATACATAGCCAGACGTAGGCACTCTCTTCTACATACAGTTATTCGTTTCATAACGATTAACTAAATCATGGGAGTTACACTCCGAGAGCATAGCCAGACGCAGGCACTCTCTTCAACATACAGTTATTCGTTTCATAACGATTAACTAAATCATGGGAGTTACACTCCGAGAGCATACATAGCCAGACGTAGGCACTCTCTTCTACATACAGTTATTCGTTTCATAACGATTAACTAAATCATGGGAGTTACACTCCGAGAGCATAGCCAGACGCAGGCACTCTCTTCAACATACAGTTATTCGTTTCATAACGATTAACTAAATCATGGGAGTTACACTCCGAGAGCATACATAGCCAGACGTAGGCACTCTTTTCTACATACAGTTATTCGTTTCATAACGATTAACTAAATCATGGGAGTTACACTCCGAGAGCATAGCCAGACGCAGGCACTCTCTTCAACATACAGTTATTCGTTTCATAACGATTAACTAAATCATGGGAGTTACACTCCGAGAGCATAGCCAGACGCAGGCACTCTCTTCAACATACAGTTATACGTTTCATAACGATTAACTAAATCATGGGAGTTACACTCCGAGAGCATAGCCAGACGCAGGCACTCTCTTCAACATACAGTTATTCGTTTCATAACGATTAACTAAATCATGGGAGTTACACTCCGAGAGCATACATAGCCAGACGCAGGCACTCTCTTCTACATACAGTTATTCGTTTCATAACGATTAACTAAATCATGGGAGTTACACTCCGAGAGCATAGCCAGACGCAGGCACTCTCTTCTACATACAGTTATTCGTTTCATAACGATTAACTAAATCATGGGAGTTACACTCCGAGAGCATAGCCAGACGCAGGCACTCTCTTCAACATACAGTTATTCGTTTCATAACGATTAACTAAATCATGGGAGTTACACTCCGAGAGCATAGCCAGACGCAGGCACTCTCTTCAACATACAGTTATTCGTTTCATAACGATTAACTAAATCATGGGAGTTACACTCCAAGAGCATAGCCAGACGCAGGCACTCTCTTCAACATACAGTTATTCGTTTCATAACGATTAACTAAATCATGGGAGTTACACTCCGAGAGCATACATAGCCAGACGCAGGCACTCTCTTCTACATACAGTTATTCGTTTCATAACGATTAACTAAATCATGGGAGTTACACTCCGAGAGCATAGCCAGACGCAGGCACTCTCTTCTACATACAGTTATTCGTTTCATAACGATTAACTTAATCATGGGAGTTACACTCCGAGAGCATAGCCAGACGCAGGCACTCTCTTCTACATACAGTTATTCGTTTCATAACGATTAACTAAATCATGGGAGTTACACTCCGAGAGCATAGCCAGACGCAGGCACTCTCTTCTACATACAGTTATTCGTTTCATAACGATTAACTAAATCATGGGAGTTACACTCCGAGAGCATAGCCAGACGCAGGCACTCTCTTCTACATACAGTTATTCGTTTCATAACGATTAACTAAATCATGGGAGTTACACTCCGAGAGCATAGCCAGACGCAGGCACTCTCTACAACATACAGTTATTCGTTTCATAACGATTAACTAAATCATGGGAGTTACACTCCGAGAGCATACATAGCCAGACGTAGGCACTCTCTTCTACATACAGTTATTCGTTTCATAACGATTAACTAAATCATGGGAGTTACACTCCGAGAGCATACATAGCCAGACGTAGGCATTCTCTTCTACATACAGTTATTCGTTTCATAACGATTAACTAAATCATGGGAGTTACACTCCGAGAGCATACATAGCCAGACGTAGGCACTCTCTTCTACATACAGTTATTCGTTTCATAACGATTAACTAAATCATGGGAGTTACACTCCGAGAGCATAGCCAGACGCAGGCACTCTCTTCTACATACAGTTATTCGTTTCATAACGATTAACTAAATCATGGGAGTTACACTGCGAGAGCATACATAGCCAGACGCAGGCACTCTCTTCTACATACAGTTATTCGTTTCATAACGATTAACTAAATCATGGGAGTTACACTCCGAGAGCATAGCCAGACGCAGGCACTCTCTTCTACATACAGTTAATCGTTTCATAACGATTAACTAAATCATGGGAGTTACACTCCGAGAGCATAGCCAGACGCAGGCACTCTCTTCTACATACAGTTATTCGTTTCATAACGATTAACTAAATCATGGGAGTTACACTCCGAGAGCATAGCCAGACGCAGGCACTCTCTTCAACATACAGTTATTCGTTTCATAACGATTAACTAAATCATGGGAGTTACACTCCGAGAGCATAGCCAGACGCAGGCACTCTCTTCAACATACAGTTATTCGTTTCATAACGATTAACTAAATCATGGGAGTTACACTCCGAGAGCATACATAGCCAGACGCAGGCACTCTCTTCTACATACAGTTATTCGTTTCATAACGATTAACTAAATCATGGGAGTTACACTCCGAGAGCATAGCCAGACGCAGGCACTCTCTTCTACATACAGTTATTCGTTTCATAACGATTAACTTAATCATGGGAGTTACACTCCGAGAGCATAGCCAGACGCAGGCACTCTCTTCTACATACAGTTATTCGTTTCATAACGATTAACTAAATCATGGGAGTTACACTCCGAGAGCATAGCCAGACGCAGGCACTCTCTTCTACATACAGTTATTCGTTTCATAACGATTAACTAAATCATGGGAGTTACACTCCGAGAGCATAGCCAGACGCAGGCACTCTCTTCTACATACAGTTATTCGTTTCATAACGATTAACTAAATCATGGGAGTTACACTCCGAGAGCATACATAGCCAGACGTAGGCACTCTCTTCTACATACAGTTATTCGTTTCATAACGATTAACTAAATCATGGGAGTTACACTCCGAGAGCATAGCCAGACGCAGGCACTCTCTTCAACATACAGTTATTCGTTTCATAACGATTAACTAAATCATGGGAGTTACACTCCGAGAGCATACATAGCCAGACGTAGGCACTCTCTTCTACATACAGTTATTCGTTTCATAACGATTAACTAAATCATGGGAGTTACACTCCGAGAGCATAGCCAGACGCAGGCACTCTCTTCTACATACAGTTATTCGTTTCATAACGATTAACTAAATCATGGGAGTTACACTCCGAGAGCATAGCCAGACGCAGGCACTCTCTTCTACATACAGTTATTCGTTTCATAACGATTAACTAAATCATGGGAGTTACACTCCGAGAGCATACATAGCCAGACGTAGGCACTCTCTTCTACATACAGTTATTCGTTTCATAACGATTAACTAAATCATGGGAGTTACACTCCGAGAGCATAGCCAGACGCAGGCACTCTCTTCAACATACAGTTATTCGTTTCATAACGATTAACTAAATCATGGGAGTTACACTCCGAGAGCATACATAGCCAGACGTAGGCACTCTCTTCTACATACAGTTATTCGTTTCATAACGATTAACTAAATCATGGGAGTTACACTCCGAGAGCATAGCCAGACGTAGGCACTCTCTTTTACATACAGTTATTCGTTTCATAACGATTAACTAAATCATGGGAGTTACACTCCGAGAGCATAGCCAGACGCAGGCACTCTCTTCTACATACAGTTATTCGTTTCATAACGATTAACTAAATCATGGGAGTTACACTCCGAGAGCATAGCCAGACGCAGGCACTCTCTTCTACATACAGTTATTCGTTTCATAACGATTAACTAAATCATGGGTGTTACACTCCGAGAGCATAGCCAGACGCAGGCACTCTCTTCAACATACAGTTATTCGTTTCATAACGATTAACTAAATCATGGGAGTTACACTCCGGGAGCATAGCCAGACGCAGGCACTCTCTTCAACATACAGTTATTCGTTTCATAACGATTAACTAAATCATGGGAGTTACACTCCGAGAGCATAGCCAGACGCAGGCACTCTCTTCAACATACAGTTATTCGTTTCATAACGATTAACTAAATCATGGGAGTTACACTCCGAGAGCATACATAGCCAGACGTAGGCACTCTCTTCTACATACAGTTATTCGTTTCATAACGATTAACTAAATCATGGGAGTTACACTCCGAGAGCATACATAGCCAGACGTAGGCACTCTCTTCTACATACAGTTATTCGTTTCATAACGATTAACTAAATCATGGGAGTTACACTCCGAGAGCATAGCCAGACGCAGGCACTCTCTTCAACATACAGTTATTCGTTTCATAACGATTAACTAAATCATGGGAGTTACACTCCGAGAGCATAGCCAGACGCAGGCACTCTCTTCTACATACAGTTATTCGTTTCATAACGATTAACTAAATCATGGGAGTTACACTCCGAGAGCATAGCCAGACGCAGGCACTCTCTTCAACATACAGTTATTCGTTTCATAACGATTAACTAAATCATGGGAGTTACACTCCGAGAGCATAGCCAGACGCAGGCACTCTCTTCAACATACAGTTATTCGTTTCATAACGATTAACTAAATCATGGGAGTTACACTCCGACAGCATACATAGCCAGACGTAGGCACTCTCTTCTACATACAGTTATTCGTTTCATAACGATTAACTAAATCATGGGAGTTACACTCCGAGAGCATAGCCAGACGCAGGCACTCTCTTCAACATACAGTTATTCGTTTCATAACGATTAACTAAATCATGGGAGTTACACTCCGAGAGCATACATAGCCAGACGTAGGCACTCTCTTCTACATACAGTTATTCGTTTCATAACGATTAACTAAATCATGGGAGTTACACTCCGAGAGCATAGCCAGACGCAGGCACTCTCTTCAACATACAGTTATTCGTTTCATAACGATTAACTAAATCATGGGAGTTACACTCCGAGAGCATACATAGCCAGACGCAGGCACTCTCTTCTACATACAGTTATTCGTTTCATAACGATTAACTAAATCATGGGAGTTACACTCCGAGAGCATAGCCAGACGCAGGCACTCTCTTCTACATACAGTTATTCGTTTCATAACGATTAACTAAATCATGGGAGTTACACTCCGAGAGCATAGCCAGACGCAGGCACTCTCTTCAACATACAGTTATTCGTTTCATAACGATTAACTAAATCATGGGAGTTACACTCCGAGAGCATAGCCAGACGCAGGCACTCTCTTCAACATACAGTTATTCGTTTCATAACGATTAACTAAATCATGGGAGTTACACTCCGAGAGCATACATAGCCAGACGCAGGCACTCTCTTCTACATACAGTTATTCGTTTCATAACGATTAACTAAATCGAGGGAGTTACACTCCGAGAGCATAGCCAGACGCAGGCACTCTCTTCTACATACAGTTATTCGTTTCATAACGATTAACTAAATCATGGGAGTTACACTCCGAGAGCATAGCCAGACGCAGGCACTCTCTTCTACATACAGTTATTCGTTTCATAACGATTAACTAAATCATGGGAGTTACACTCCGAGAGCATAGCCAGACGCAGGCACTCTCTTCTACATACAGTTATTCGTTTCATAACGATTAACTTAATCATGGGAGTTACACTCCGAGAGCATAGCCAGACGCAGGCACTCTCTTCTACATACAGTTATTCGTTTCATAACGATTAACTAAATCATGGGAGTTACACTCCGAGAGCATACATAGCCAGACGTAGGCACTCTCTTCTACATACAGTTATTCGTTTCATAACGATTAACTAAATCATGGGAGTTACACTCCGAGAGCATAGCCAGACACAGGCACTCTCTTCAACATACAGTTATTCGTTTCATAACGATTAACTAAATCATGGGAGTTACACTCCGAGAGCATACATAGCCAGACGTAGGCACTCTCTTCTACATACAGTTATTCGTTTCATAACGATTAACTAAATCATGGGAGTTACACTCCGACAGCATACATAGCCAGACGTAGGCACTCTCTTCTACATACAGTTATTCGTTTCATAACGATTAACTAAATCATGGGAGTTACACTCCGAGAGCATAGCCAGACGCAGGCACTCTCTTCAACATACAGTTATTCGTTTCATAACGATTAACTAAATCATGGGAGTTACACTCCGAGAGCATACATAGCCAGACGTAGGCACTCTCTTCTACATACAGTTATTCGTTTCATAACGATTAACTAAATCATGGGAGTTACACTCCGAGAGCATAGCCAGACGCAGGCACTCTCTTCAACATACAGTTATTCGTTTGATAACGATTAACTAAATCATGGGAGTTACACTCCGAGAGCATACATAGCCAGACGCAGGCACTCTCTTCTACATACAGTTATTCGTTTCATAACGATTAACTAAATCATGGGAGTTACACTCCGAGAGCATAGCCAGACGCAGGCACTCTCTTCTACATACAGTTATTCGTTTCATAACGATTAACTAAATCATGGGAGTTACACTCCGAGAGCATAGCCAGACGCAGGCACTCTCTTCAACATACAGTTATTCGTTTCATAACGATTAACTAAATCATGGGAGTTACACTCCGAGAGCATAGCCAGACGCAGGCACTCTCTTCAACATACAGTTATTCGTTTCATAACGATTAACTAAATCATGGGAGTTACACTCCGAGAGCATACATAGCCAGACGCAGGCACTCTCTTCTACATACAGTTATTCGTTTCATAACGATTAACTAAATCGAGGGAGTTACACTCCGAGAGCATAGCCAGACGCAGGCACTCTCTTCTACATACAGTTATTCGTTTCATAACGATTAACTAAATCATGGGAGTTACACTCCGAGAGCATAGCCAGACGCAGGCACTCTCTTCTACATACAGTTATTCGTTTCATAACGATTAACTAAATCATGGGAGTTACACTCCGAGAGCATAGCCAGACGCAGGCACTCTCTTCTACATACAGTTATTCGTTTCATAACGATTAACTAAATCATGGGAGTTACACTCCGAGAGCATAGCCAGACGCAGGCACTCTCTTCTACATACAGTTATTCGTTTCATAACGATTAACTAAATCATGGGAGTTACACTCCGAGAGCATACATAGCCAGACGTAGGCACTCTCTTCTACATACAGTTATTCGTTTCATAACGATTAACTAAATCATGGGAGTTACACTCCGAGAGCATAGCCAGACGCAGGCACTCTCTTCAACATACAGTTATTCGTTTCATAACGATTAACTAAATCATGGGAGTTACACTCCGAGAGCATACATAGCCAGACGTAGGCACTCTCTTCTACATACAGTTATTCGTTTCATAACGATTAACTAAATCATGGGAGTTACACTCCGAGAGCATAGCCAGACGCAGGCACTCTCTTCTACATACAGTTATTCGTTTCATAACGATTAACTAAATCATGGGAGTTACACTCCGAGAGCATAGCCAGACGCAGGCACTCTCTTCTACATACAGTTATTCGTTTCATAACGATTAACTAAATCATGGGAGTTACACTCCGAGAGCATACATAGCCAGACGTAGGCACTCTCTTCTACATACAGTTATTCGTTTCATAACGATTAACTAAATCATGGGAGTTACACTCCGAGAGCATAGCCAGACGCAGGCACTCTCTTCAACATACAGTTATTCGTTTCATAACGATTAACTAAATCATGGGAGTTACACTCCGAGAGCATACATAGCCAGACGTAGGCACTCTCTTCTACATACAGTTATTCGTTTCATAACGATTAACTAAATCATGGAGTTACACTCCGAGAGCATAGCCAGACGTAGGCACTCTCTTTTACATACAGTTATTCGTTTCATAACGATTAACTAAATCATGGGAGTTACACTCAGAGAGCATAGCCAGACGCAGGCACTCTCTTCAACATACAGTTATTCGTTTCATAACGATTAACTAAATCATGGGAGTTACACTCCGAGAGCATAGCCAGACGCATGCACTCTCTTCTACATACAGTTATTCGTTTCATAACGATTAACTAAATCATGGGTGTTACACTCCGAGAGCATAGCCAGACGCAGGCACTCTCTTCAACATACAGTTATTCGTTTCATAACGATTAACTAAATCATGGGAGTTACACTCCGGGAGAATAGCCAGACGCAGGCACTCTCTTCAACATACAGTTATTCGTTTCATAACGATTAACTAAATCATGGGAGTTACACTCCGAGAGCATAGCCAGACGCAGGCACTCTCTTCAACATACAGTTATTCGTTTCATAACGATTAACTAAATCATGGGAGTTACACTCCGAGAGCATACATAGCCAGACGTAGGCACTCTCTTCTACATACAGTTATTCGTTTCATAACGATTAACTAAATCATGGGAGTTACACTCCGAGAGCATACATAGCCAGACGTAGGCACTCTCTTCTACATACAGTTATTCGTTTCATAACGATTAACTAAATCATGGGAGTTACACTCCGAGAGCATAGCCAGACGCAGGCACTCTCTTCAACATACAGTTATTCGTTTCATAACGATTAACTAAATCATGGGAGTTACACTCCGAGAGCATACATAGCCAGACGCAGGCACTCTCTTCTACATACAGTTATTCGTTTCATAACGATTAACTA
>NW_025576185.1:0-2500 GCF_905147105.1 Pieris brassicae
CCCCGGTGTTATCTGTGATGTTAAAAAGGAATACGCCTTCTAGGCACACCTCAACGCAGGGCGCCTAGCGTGTTCCGACACGTGCGCGGTCGCCACGGCGACCGTATATGGAAAGAATGTATAAAAGCGGACGCACACGCGCCCATCGTCGAAACGGTGTGCGCAGCGTCGTGTTGGAATTTATCCCTCAAGCTCCGGGCGTTGATCGTATCTAGTGCGAATCATGCGTGTGTGTGCGCATGTAATTGCCAGCCGAGTTTTAATATGTTTACAATAACGTATTGTGAATAAAAATTGAGAAGTTGCGTTTAGATGAATGTTCAATTTTCAAATTGTCACAACATCGATTCCCGCCCGCGGGGTCGTGTTCGTTGCAGTTTTATGTCCCTCACAGTGGTCGAGCATCGTTGTACATCACCTCGTTGCGAGATCGTGACGGGACGGCCGCTCGTAGACCGGTCAAAGTTAGTCTATCGATATGAAGCGCGAACGTCGCGTCGCGTGCAAATTCGACGCGTTACGTTCACGCGTGTCGAGAAGGGCGCGCGCGCAAGCGCGCGCCCCTCGACGCCGCCCGAGCCAGCGGCTCCGCCGAAGCCGCGTGACCGCGGTGTAGGCGTGGTCGGTTTGCGTAAGCAGCTCCCTGGTTGATCCTGCCAGTAGTTTTATGCTTGTCTCAAAGATTAAGCCATGCATGTCTCAGTGCAAGCCGTATTAAGGCGATACCGCGAATGGCTCAATATATCAGTTTTGGTTCCTTAGATCTTACTCAGTTACTTGGATAACTGTGGTAATTCTAGAGCTAATACATGCAATCAGAACTCTGACCAGTGATGGGATGAGTGCTTTTTTAGATCAAAACCAATCGGCGGAGGGCCATGCGTCCGAAAGTCGTTAATTTTGATGAATCTGGATAACTTTTGCCGATCGCACGGTCCAGTACCGGCGACGCATCTTTCAAATGTCTGCCTTATCAACTTTCGATGGTAGTTTCTGCGACTACCATGGTTGTCACGGGGTAACGGGGAATCAGGGTTCGATTCCGGAGAGGGAAGCCTGAGAAACGGCTACCACATTAAGGAAGGCAGCAGGCGCGCAAATTACCCACTCCCGGCACGGGGAGGTAGTGACGAAAAATAACGATACGGGACTCTTACGAGGCCTCGTAATCGGAATGAGTACACTTTAAATATTTTAACGAGGAACAATTGGAGGGCAAGTCTGGTGCCAGCAGCCGCGGTAATTCCAGCTCCAATAGCGTATACTAAAATTGTTGCGGTTAAAAAGCTCGTAGTTGCATTTGTGCGCCGCGCTGTCGGTGCACCGCATCCGCGGTGATACTGACACGTCTGCGGAGCATATCGTCGGTGAGCCGGCGGTAAAACGCCGGTTCAATATCAAAATCCTATCGCGGTGCTCTTCGGTGAGTGTCGAGGTGGGCCGACAATTTTACTTTGAACAAATTAGAGTGCTCAAAGCGGGCTCAAAATGCCGCTTGAATATTTCGTGCATGGAATAATAGAATATGATCTCGGTTCTATTTTGTTGGTTTTCAGAACTCCGAGGTAATGATTAATAGGGATAACTGGGGGCATTCGTATTGCGACGTTAGAGGTGAAATTCTTGGATCGTCGCAAGACGAACATCAGCGAAAGCATTTGCCAAAGGTGTTTTCATCAATCAAGAACGAAAGTTAGAGGTTCGAAGGCGATTAGATACCGCCCTAGTTCTAACCGTAAATATGTCATCTAGCGATCCGCCGACGTTACTACAATGGCTCGGCGGGCAGCTTCCGGGAAACCAAAGATTTTGGACTCCGGGGGGAGTATGGTTGCAAAGCTGAAACTTAAAGGAATTGACGGAAGGGCACCACCAGGAGTGGAGCCTGCGGCTTAATTTGACTCAACACGGGAAATCTCACCAGGCCCGGACACCGGAAGGATTGACAGATTAACAGCTCTTTCTTGATTCGGTGGGTGGTGGTGCATGGCCGTTCTTAGTTGGTGGAGCGATTTGTCTGGTTAATTCCGGTAACGAACGAGACTCTAGCCTGCTAAATAGGCGTCGTCATTCAAGGTGTGCGCGACTCTCGGGGAGCGCAACTCACTGGCGACGTATTAAAATTCTTCTTAGAGGGACCGGCGGCTTCGAGCCGCACGAGATTGAGCAATAACAGGTCTGTGATGCCCTTAGATGTCCTGGGCCGCACGCGCGCTACACTGAAGGAATCAACATGTTCTCCCTGGCCTAGAGGCCCGGGCAACCCGTTGAAACTCCTTCGTGCTGGGGATTGGGGTTTGCAATTATCCCCCATAAACGAGGAATTCCTAGTAAGCGCGAGTCATAAGCTCGCGTTGATTACGTCCCTGCCCTTTGTACACACCGCCCGTCGCTACTACCGATTGAATGATTTAGTGAGGTCTTCGGACCGACACGCGGTGGCCTCACGGCCGTCGGCGTTGCTGGGAAGTTGACCAAACTTGATCATTTAGAGGAAGTA
>NW_025576185.1:10000-14680 GCF_905147105.1 Pieris brassicae
CCTGTACGAGAAACATTTTCCTCTGACGTTGCATCGGAATAATTATTATAATTCATTATTATACATACATACATACATACATACATACATACATATTATTAATAAATTAATTGTTTTTTTTTTTTTTTTTTTTTTTTCTTCAAATAAACCCACATTGCCATTTCTCTGAGCGTGTGCTGCGAGCTTCAACGAGAAACATTCGGCGCGAAACTGTCGAGCGGCCGGCCGTCGCGCGCCGCACCTGTACGAGAAACATTTTCCTCTGACGTTGCATCGGAATAATTATTATAATTCATTACTATACATACATACATACATACATACATACATACATACATACATACATACATACATATTATTAATAAATATAATTGTTTTTTTTTGTTTTTTCTTTTCTTCAAATAAACCCACATTGCCATTTCTCTGAGCGTGTGCTGCGAGCTTCAACGAGAAACATTCGGCGCGAAACTGTCGAGCGGCCGGCCGTCGCGCGCCGCACCTGTACGAGAAACATTTTCCTCTGACGTTGCATCGGAATAATTATTATAATTCATTATTATACATACATACATACATACATACATACATACATACATATTATTAATAAATATAATTGTTTTTTTTGTTTTTTCTTTTCTTCAAATAAACCCACATTGCCATTTCTCTGAGCGTGTGCTGCGAGCTTCAACGAGAAACATTCGGCGCGAAACTGTCGAGCGGCCGGCCGTCGCGCGCCGCACCTGTACGAGAAACATTTTCCTCTGACGTTGCATCGGAATAATTATTATAATTCATTATTATACATACATACATACATACATACATACATATTATTAATAAATATAATTGTTTTTTCTTTTCTTCAAATAAACCCACATTGCCATTTCTCTGAGCGTGTGCTGCGAGCTTCAACGAGAAACATTCGGCGCGAAACTGTCGAGCGGCCGGCCGTCGCGCGCCGCACCTGTACGAGAAACATTTTCCTCTGACGTTGCATCGGAATAATTATTATAATTCATTATTATACATACATACATACATACATACATACATACATACATACATACATATTATTAATAAATATAATTGTTTTTTTTTGTTTTTTCTTTTCTTCAAATAAACCCACATTGCCATTTCTCTGAGCGTGTGCTGCGAGCTTCAACGAGAAACATATCTATCAATACAAATGTCTATGCAAAAAAAAGAAAACAAACAAAATCATATCAGTCAATAAAATAAATAATAATATTTTTTTACTACTACTACTACTACTACTAGTACTACTACGTGCTACTACTGCACGCCAATACACATACATAATAAAATGAAAAATCGTCTCTCTCTCGCTCGCTCTACGAGAAACATTCGACGTCCGCTCCAATGCCGACGCGGACTATTGCTCTCGGTATAGATGTGGAGCGAAACAGTCGTGCGCACAGCGTCGACTCGTTCTCGTTGCCGCGCGTCGTTCGTCTCAAATAGACACGAACGACGGACGAGAGAGAATGTGTTCTTGTTTTTGTGTTTGTGCGAAGTGTGAGAATATTATATACATATATTCGCGCATGGATGATATAGATATGGGTATGGATTTTCGGAGGAAATTATATCAAATTCGTATTTCGAATGCGAGACCGCCGAGATCTTTCCCAGCTCTCTCTCTCTCTGTGTGTGTGGTGTATAGTACATTTTATATATCTCTCTTGTGTCAACACAAAATAACAAAGAATATACATACTACTCCTCCTCATATTTTATATAATATAATATAAAATTATATTATAGCACCGCGTTCGCAGACCGTATGGTGATGTTACCAATCGACCAAGATTTGGGACCGTCTCCCCCGGTGTTATCTGTGATGTTAAAAGAATACGCTTCTAGGCACACCTCAACGCAGGGCGCCTAGCGTGTTCGACACGTGCGCGGTCGCCACGGCGACCGTATATGGAAAGAATGTATAAAAGAGGACGCACACGCGCCCATCGTCGAAACGGTGTGCGCAGCGTCGTGTTGGAATTTATCCCTCAAGCTCCGGGCGTTGATCGTATCTAGTGCGAATCATGCGTGTGTGTGCGCATGTAATTGCCAGCCGAGTTTTAATATGTTTACAATAACGTATTGAATAAAAATTGAGAAGTTGCGTTTAGATGAATGTTCAATTTTCAAATTGTCACAACATCGATTCCCGCCCGCGGGGTCGTGTTCGTTGCAGTTTTATGTCCCTCACAGTGGTCGAGCATCGTTGTACATCACCTCGTTGCGAGATCGTGACGGGACGGCCGCTCGTAGACCGGTCAAAGTTAGTCTATCGATATGAAGCGCGAACGTCGCGTCGCGTGCAAATTCGACGCGTTACGTTCACGCGTGTCGAGAAGGCGCGCGCGCAAGCGCGCGCCCCTCGACGCCGCCGAGCCAGCGGCTCGCCGAAGCCGCGTGACCGCGGTGTAGGCGTGTCGTTTGCGTAAGCAGCTCCCTGGTTGATCCTGCCAGTAGTTATATGCTTGTCTCAAAGATTAAGCCATGCATGTCTCAGTGCAAGCCGTATTAAGGCGATACCGCGAATGGCTCAATATATCAGTTTTGGTTCCTTAGATCTTACTCAGTTACTTGGATAACTGTGGTAATTCTAGAGCTAATACATGCAATCAGAACTCTGACCAGTGATGGGATGAGTGCTTTTATTAGATCAAAACCAATCGGCGGAGGGCCATGCGTCCGAAGTCGTTAATTTTGATGAATCTGGATAACTTTTGCCGATCGCACGGTCCAGTACCGGCGACGCATCTTTCAAATGTCTGCCTTATCAACTTTCGATGGTAGTTTCTGCGACTACCATGGTTGTCACGGGTAACGGGGAATCAGGGTTCGATTCCGGAGAGGGAGCCTGAGAAACGGCTACCACATCCAAGGAAGGCAGCAGGCGCGCAAATTACCCACTCCCGGCACGGGGAGGTAGTGACGAAAAATAACGATACGGGACTCTTACGAGGCCTCGTAATCGGAATGAGTACACTTTAAATATTTTAACGAGGAACAATTGGAGGGCAAGTCTGGTGCCAGCAGCCGCGGTAATTCCAGCTCCAATAGCGTATACTAAAATTGTTGCGGTTAAAAAGCTCGTAGTTGCATTTGTGCGCCGCGCTGTCGGTGCACCGCATCCGCGGTGATACTGACACGTCTGCGGAGCATATCGTCGGTGAGCCGGCGGTAAAACGCCGGTTCAATATCAAAATCCTATCGCGGTGCTCTTCGGTGAGTGTCGAGGTGGGCCGACAATTTTACTTTGAACAAATTAGAGTGCTCAAAGCGGGCTCAAAATGCCGCTTGAATATTTCGTGCATGGAATAATAGAATATGATCTCGGTTCTATTTTGTTGGTTTTCAGAACTCCGAGGTAATGATTAATAGGGATAACTGGGGGCATTCGTATTGCGACGTTAGAGGTGAAATTCTTGGATCGTCGCAAGACGAACATCAGCGAAAGCATTTGCCAAAGGTGTTTTCATCAATCAAGAACGAAAGTTAGAGGTTCGAAGGCGATTAGATACCGCCCTAGTTCTAACCGTAAATATGTCATCTAGCGATCCGCCGACGTTACTACAATGGCTCGGCGGGCAGCTTCCGGGAAACCAAAGATTTTGGACTCCGGGGGGAGTATGGTTGCAAAGCTGAAACTTAAAGGAATTGACGGAAGGGCACCACCAGGAGTGGAGCCTGCGGCTTAATTTGACTCAACACGGGAAATCTCACCAGGCCCGGACACCGGAAGGATTGACAGATTAACAGCTCTTTCTTGATTCGGTGGGTGGTGGTGCATGGCCGTTCTTAGTTGGTGGAGCGATTTGTCTGGTTAATTCCGGTAACGAACGAGACTCTAGCCTGCTAAATAGGCGTCGTCATTCAAGGTGTGCGCGACTCTCGGGGAGCGCAACTCACTGGCGACGTATTAAAATTCTTCTTAGAGGGACCGGCGGCTTCGAGCCGCACGAGATTGAGCAATAACAGGTCTGTGATGCCCTTAGATGTCCTGGGCCGCACGCGCGCTACACTGAAGGAATCAACATGTTCTCCCTGGCCTAGAGGCCCGGGCAACCCGTTGAAACTCCTTCGTGCTGGGGATTGGGGTTTGCAATTATCCCCCATAAACGAGGAATTCCTAGTAAGCGCGAGTCATAAGCTCGCGTTGATTACGTCCCTGCCCTTTGTACACACCGCCCGTCGCTACTACCGATTGAATGATTTAGTGAGGTCTTCGGACCGACACGCGGTGGCCTCACGGCCGTCGGCGTTGCTGGGAAGTTGACCAAACTTGATCATTTAGAGGAAGTAAAAGTCGTAACAAGGTTTCCGTAGGGGAACCTGCGGAAGGATCATTAACGTTGGTTTTTTCTTTTTGTTTTGTTGTTGTCAAAGACTCGCAAAAAAAGAAAAAAATACAAAAAACACGTGAATGATACGAATCAAAATCGAATCCGAGACGGTTGACTCTCTCTCGTCGATTCGCGACGTGTGCGTTGCGACACGCTTTGATTAGCGTTCGCTATCGCCTATTGATACTTTGAAATAATATTTTAATTTTTGTGTACAACCACGCAAATAAAAGAGATTTTCTTTCTTTTCATTTGTCGTACACGTTAATGATAAGTATTATTTTCAAATTTTTTTGTTTAATTTTTT
>NW_025576186.1:7500-12500 GCF_905147105.1 Pieris brassicae
CTCTGAGCGTGTGCTGCGAGCTTCAACGAGAAACATTCGGCGCGAAACTGTCGAGCGGCCGGCCGTCGCGCGCCGCACCTGTACGAGAAACATTTTCCTCTGACGTTGCATCGGAATAATTATTATAATTCATTATTATACATACATACATACATACATACATACATACATATTATTAATAAATATAATTGTTTTTTTTGTTTTTTCTTTTCTTCAAATAAACCCACATTGCCATTTCTCTGAGCGTGTGCTGCGAGCTTCAACGAGAAACATTCGGCGCGAAACTGTCGAGCGGCCGGCCGTCGCGCGCCGCACCTGTACGAGAAACATTTTCCTCTGACGTTGCATCGGAATAATTATTATAATTCATTATTATACATACATACATACATACATACATACATACATATTATTAATAAATTAATTGTTTTTTTTTTCTTCAAATAAACCCACATTGCCATTTCTCTGAGCGTGTGCTGCGAGCTTCAACGAGAAACATATCTATCAATACAAATGTCTATGCAAAAAAAAGAAAACAAACAAAATCATATCAGTCAATAAAATAAATAATAATATTTTTTTACTACTACTACTAGTACTACTACGTGCTACTACTGCACGCCAATACACATACATAATAAAATGAAAAATCGTCTCTCTCTCGCTCGCTCTACGAGAAACATTCGACGTCCGCTCCAATGCCGACGCGGACTATTGCTCTCGGTATAGATGTGGAGCGAAACAGTCGTGCGCACAGCGTCGACTCGTTCTCGTTGCCGCGCGTCGTTCGTCTATATAATAGACACGAACGACGGACGAGAGAGAATGTGTTCTTGTTTTTGTTTTTGTGTTTGTGCGAAGTGTGAGAATATTATATACATATATTCGCGCATGGATGATATAGATATGGGTATGGATTTTCGGAGGAAATTATATCAAATTCGTATTTCGAATGCGAGACCGCCGAGATCTTTCCCAGCTCTCTCTCTCTCTGTGTGTGTGGTGTATAGTACATTTTATATATCTCTCTTGTGTCAACACAAAATAACAAAGAATATACATACTACTCCTCCTCATATTTTATATAATATAATATAAAATTATATTATAGCACCGCGTTCGCAGACCGTATGGTGATGTTACCAATCGACCAAGATTTGGGACCGTCTCCCCCGGTGTTATCTGTGATGTTAAAAGAATACGCTTCTAGGCACACCTCAACGCAGGGCGCCTAGCGTGTTCGACACGTGCGCGGTCGCCACGGCGACCGTATATGGAAAGAATGTATAAAAGAGGACGCACACGCGCCCATCGTCGAAACGGTGTGCGCAGCGTCGTGTTGGAATTTATCCCTCAAGCTCCGGGCGTTGATCGTATCTAGTGCGAATCATGCGTGTGTGTGCGCATGTAATTGCCAGCCGAGTTTTAATATGTTTACAATAACGTATTGAATAAAAATTGAGAAGTTGCGTTTAGATGAATGTTCAATTTTCAAATTGTCACAACATCGATTCCCGCCCGCGGGGTCGTGTTCGTTGCAGTTTTATGTCCCTCACAGTGGTCGAGCATCGTTGTACATCACCTCGTTGCGAGATCGTGACGGGACGGCCGCTCGTAGACCGGTCAAAGTTAGTCTATCGATATGAAGCGCGAACGTCGCGTCGCGTGCAAATTCGACGCGTTACGTTCACGCGTGTCGAGAAGGCGCGCGCGCAAGCGCGCGCCCCTCGACGCCGCCGAGCCAGCGGCTCGCCGAAGCCGCGTGACCGCGGTGTAGGCGTGTCGTTTGCGTAAGCAGCTCCCTGGTTGATCCTGCCAGTAGTTATATGCTTGTCTCAAAGATTAAGCCATGCATGTCTCAGTGCAAGCCGTATTAAGGCGATACCGCGAATGGCTCAATATATCAGTTTTGGTTCCTTAGATCTTACTCAGTTACTTGGATAACTGTGGTAATTCTAGAGCTAATACATGCAATCAGAACTCTGACCAGTGATGGGATGAGTGCTTTTATTAGATCAAAACCAATCGGCGGAGGGCCATGCGTCCGAAGTCGTTAATTTTGATGAATCTGGATAACTTTTGCCGATCGCACGGTCCAGTACCGGCGACGCATCTTTCAAATGTCTGCCTTATCAACTTTCGATGGTAGTTTCTGCGACTACCATGGTTGTCACGGGTAACGGGGAATCAGGGTTCGATTCCGGAGAGGGAGCCTGAGAAACGGCTACCACATCCAAGGAAGGCAGCAGGCGCGCAAATTACCCACTCCCGGCACGGGGAGGTAGTGACGAAAAATAACGATACGGGACTCTTACGAGGCCTCGTAATCGGAATGAGTACACTTTAAATATTTTAACGAGGAACAATTGGAGGGCAAGTCTGGTGCCAGCAGCCGCGGTAATTCCAGCTCCAATAGCGTATACTAAAATTGTTGCGGTTAAAAAGCTCGTAGTTGCATTTGTGCGCCGCGCTGTCGGTGCACCGCATCCGCGGTGATACTGACACGTCTGCGGAGCATATCGTCGGTGAGCCGGCGGTAAAACGCCGGTTCAATATCAAAATCCTATCGCGGTGCTCTTCGGTGAGTGTCGAGGTGGGCCGACAATTTTACTTTGAACAAATTAGAGTGCTCAAAGCGGGCTCAAAATGCCGCTTGAATATTTCGTGCATGGAATAATAGAATATGATCTCGGTTCTATTTTGTTGGTTTTCAGAACTCCGAGGTAATGATTAATAGGGATAACTGGGGGCATTCGTATTGCGACGTTAGAGGTGAAATTCTTGGATCGTCGCAAGACGAACATCAGCGAAAGCATTTGCCAAAGGTGTTTTCATCAATCAAGAACGAAAGTTAGAGGTTCGAAGGCGATTAGATACCGCCCTAGTTCTAACCGTAAATATGTCATCTAGCGATCCGCCGACGTTACTACAATGGCTCGGCGGGCAGCTTCCGGGAAACCAAAGATTTTGGACTCCGGGGGGAGTATGGTTGCAAAGCTGAAACTTAAAGGAATTGACGGAAGGGCACCACCAGGAGTGGAGCCTGCGGCTTAATTTGACTCAACACGGGAAATCTCACCAGGCCCGGACACCGGAAGGATTGACAGATTAACAGCTCTTTCTTGATTCGGTGGGTGGTGGTGCATGGCCGTTCTTAGTTGGTGGAGCGATTTGTCTGGTTAATTCCGGTAACGAACGAGACTCTAGCCTGCTAAATAGGCGTCGTCATTCAAGGTGTGCGCGACTCTCGGGGAGCGCAACTCACTGGCGACGTATTAAAATTCTTCTTAGAGGGACCGGCGGCTTCGAGCCGCACGAGATTGAGCAATAACAGGTCTGTGATGCCCTTAGATGTCCTGGGCCGCACGCGCGCTACACTGAAGGAATCAACATGTTCTCCCTGGCCTAGAGGCCCGGGCAACCCGTTGAAACTCCTTCGTGCTGGGGATTGGGGTTTGCAATTATCCCCCATAAACGAGGAATTCCTAGTAAGCGCGAGTCATAAGCTCGCGTTGATTACGTCCCTGCCCTTTGTACACACCGCCCGTCGCTACTACCGATTGAATGATTTAGTGAGGTCTTCGGACCGACACGCGGTGGCCTCACGGCCGTCGGCGTTGCTGGGAAGTTGACCAAACTTGATCATTTAGAGGAAGTAAAAGTCGTAACAAGGTTTCCGTAGGGGAACCTGCGGAAGGATCATTAACGTTGGTTTTTTCTTTTTGTTTTGTTGTTGTCAAAGACTCGCAAAAAAAGAAAAAAATACAAAAACACGTGAATGATACGAATCAAAATCGAATCCGAGACGGTTGACTCTCTCTCGTCGATTCGCGACGTGTGCGTTGCGACACGCTTTGATTAGCGTTCGCTATCGCCTATTGATACTTTGAAATAATATTTTATAATTTTTGTGTACAACCACGCAAATAAAAGAGATTTTCTTTCTTTTCATTTGTCGTACACGTTAATGATAAGTATTATTTTCAAATTTTTTTGTTTAATTTTTTCGCACCTTTTATATTTTCTCATACAAAAACACACACAAAAACAAAACGATTACCCTGAACGGTGGATCACTTGGCTCGCGGGTCGATGAAGAACGCAGTTAACTGCGCGTCATAGTGTGAACTGCAGGACACATTTGAACATCGACATTTCGAACGCACATTGCGGTCCGTGGAGAAATATCCAGGACCACTCCTGTCTGAGGGCCGGCTGCATAAAAACAAAAAGCCACACTGTTCGCGTGACGAGCGGCGATCGCTGCGACTCCGGTCGTAGCGCCGCATCTCTGTCGCGCGTGCAATTGACGGTTTCGCTAGGCCGCCGAGCGGCCGAACGATCCGTTCGAATATATGTTCGATTACGACTCGTCATCCGTATTGGCCGTGTTAAGCCACGTCTATACGATACTTTTGTCGCACAAATAAATTCTCCCCGCCGCACCGTGTCTCCCGCGGCACGGGTGCGCGTCGAGTCTTTACGCAACGACAACGACAACGACGACAACGACGTTCGCGTTTACGCGTCGCGCGTGTTTGCTCGCATCGTCCCGGTCCCGCATGGCGATCGCGCGACGGTCGGCGCCGGTGCGCGCGTCGACGTGTCTCGACGCTGTCGTTGAAAGTTGTCGCGTTCGGCTCAGTTTCTCTTACTCTCGCGAGAGGAAGCGAAACGCGCGCGCCCGCTGCTCTAGCGGTTGCGCCCAGTGTGTGCGTGCGGTGTTTGTGCAATTGTAGTGTGTACGAAATTATTGTGACGTGTGTTCTTAAAACGGACGGAACGATGCCGTCGTTAACGAACAACAACAGAAGAACCGCTTGGTGGTGTGCGATTGATTGATTTCGCGCAACGCGACATCTATGTGTCGCCACCACCACGCTGTTCGCAAGGTGCCGCGCCGCTTTCGTGCGAGCGCATATAATGTAGGCGGACTCGACGTCCGGAGGGCGCGTGGCGTCGTCGACGCGCTTGTAAAAATAGCGTGTCGCGTACGCCCG
>NW_025576187.1:5000-10000 GCF_905147105.1 Pieris brassicae
TAAATCGACGGTCCCTATTTGGAAGGTTAACCTATAGCCCTAATAATAATTATATTATTATGATTATGACAATGTTGATGTTGTTGCACTAGACACACCATAATAAACCATAAATAGTTTTTCTTACCAGAAGAGTTTTTATTTTTAAATATTCAATTTTAACTAGAAACGTATCGCTATCGCTAACAAAACCCCACACCACACACCACCACACGTTACACACATATACTTGACAGAGTAGATACTATCTACATATATATCGACAGAGTTGTAGATATCGTGCCGTTGAACGGCATCTTGTCGCGTCGCGTGGCGATCTTGTACGAGAAACATTTTCCTCTGACATTGTATCGGAATAATTATTATAATTCATTATTATACATACATACATACATACATACATACATACATACATACATACATACATATTATTAATAAATATAATTGTTTTTTTTGTTTTTTCTTTTCTTCAAATAAACCCACATTGCCATTTCTCTGAGCGTGTGCTGCGAGCTTCAACGAGAAACATTCGGCGCGAAACTGTCGAGCGGCCGGCCGTCGCGCGCCGCACCTGTACGAGAAACATTTTCCTCTGACGTTGCATCGGAATAATTATTATAATTCATTATTATACATACATACATACATACATACATACATATTATTAATAAATATAATTGTTTTTTCTTTTCTTCAAATAAACCCACATTGCCATTTCTCTGAGCGTGTGCTGCGAGCTTCAACGAGAAACATTCGGCGCGAAACTGTCGAGCGGCCGGCCGTCGCGCGCCGCACCTGTACGAGAAACATTTTCCTCTGACGTTGCATCGGAATAATTATTATAATTCATTATTATACATACATACATACATACATACATACATACATACATACATACATATTATTAATAAATATAATTGTTTTTTTTGTTTTTTCTTTTCTTCAAATAAACCCACATTGCCATTTCTCTGAGCGTGTGCTGCGAGCTTCAACGAGAAACATATCTATCAATACAAATGTCTATGCAAAAAAAAGAAAACAAACAAAATCATATCAGTCAATAAAATAAATAATAATATTTTTTTTACTACTACTACTAGTACTACTACGTGCTACTACTGCACGCCAATACACATACATAATAAAATGAAAAATCGTCTCTCTCTCGCTCGCTCTACGAGAAACATTCGACGTCCGCTCCAATGCCGACGCGGACTATTGCTCTCGGTATAGATGTGGAGCGAAACAGTCGTGCGCACAGCGTCGACTCGTTCTCGTTGCCGCGCGTCGTTCGTCTCAAATAGACACGAACGACGGACGAGAGAGAATGTGTTCTTGTTTTTGTGTTTGTGCGAAGTGTGAGAATATTATATACATATATTCGCGCATGGATGATATAGATATGGGTATGGATTTTCGGAGGAAATTATATCAAATTCGTATTTCGAATGCGAGACCGCCGAGATCTTTCCCAGCTCTCTCTCTCTCTGTGTGTGTGGTGTATAGTACATTTTATATATCTCTCTTGTGTCAACACAAAATAACAAAGAATATACATACTACTCCTCCTCATATTTTATATAATATAATATAAAATTATATTATAGCACCGCGTTCGCAGACCGTATGGTGATGTTACCAATCGACCAAGATTTGGGACCGTCTCCCCCGGTGTTATCTGTGATGTTAAAAGAATACGCTTCTAGGCACACCTCAACGCAGGGCGCCTAGCGTGTTCGACACGTGCGCGGTCGCCACGGCGACCGTATATGGAAAGAATGTATAAAAGAGGACGCACACGCGCCCATCGTCGAAACGGTGTGCGCAGCGTCGTGTTGGAATTTATCCCTCAAGCTCCGGGCGTTGATCGTATCTAGTGCGAATCATGCGTGTGTGTGCGCATGTAATTGCCAGCCGAGTTTTAATATGTTTACAATAACGTATTGAATAAAAATTGAGAAGTTGCGTTTAGATGAATGTTCAATTTTCAAATTGTCACAACATCGATTCCCGCCCGCGGGGTCGTGTTCGTTGCAGTTTTATGTCCCTCACAGTGGTCGAGCATCGTTGTACATCACCTCGTTGCGAGATCGTGACGGGACGGCCGCTCGTAGACCGGTCAAAGTTAGTCTATCGATATGAAGCGCGAACGTCGCGTCGCGTGCAAATTCGACGCGTTACGTTCACGCGTGTCGAGAAGGCGCGCGCGCAAGCGCGCGCCCCTCGACGCCGCCGAGCCAGCGGCTCGCCGAAGCCGCGTGACCGCGGTGTAGGCGTGTCGTTTGCGTAAGCAGCTCCCTGGTTGATCCTGCCAGTAGTTATATGCTTGTCTCAAAGATTAAGCCATGCATGTCTCAGTGCAAGCCGTATTAAGGCGATACCGCGAATGGCTCAATATATCAGTTTTGGTTCCTTAGATCTTACTCAGTTACTTGGATAACTGTGGTAATTCTAGAGCTAATACATGCAATCAGAACTCTGACCAGTGATGGGATGAGTGCTTTTATTAGATCAAAACCAATCGGCGGAGGGCCATGCGTCCGAAGTCGTTAATTTTGATGAATCTGGATAACTTTTGCCGATCGCACGGTCCAGTACCGGCGACGCATCTTTCAAATGTCTGCCTTATCAACTTTCGATGGTAGTTTCTGCGACTACCATGGTTGTCACGGGTAACGGGGAATCAGGGTTCGATTCCGGAGAGGGAGCCTGAGAAACGGCTACCACATCCAAGGAAGGCAGCAGGCGCGCAAATTACCCACTCCCGGCACGGGGAGGTAGTGACGAAAAATAACGATACGGGACTCTTACGAGGCCTCGTAATCGGAATGAGTACACTTTAAATATTTTAACGAGGAACAATTGGAGGGCAAGTCTGGTGCCAGCAGCCGCGGTAATTCCAGCTCCAATAGCGTATACTAAAATTGTTGCGGTTAAAAAGCTCGTAGTTGCATTTGTGCGCCGCGCTGTCGGTGCACCGCATCCGCGGTGATACTGACACGTCTGCGGAGCATATCGTCGGTGAGCCGGCGGTAAAACGCCGGTTCAATATCAAAATCCTATCGCGGTGCTCTTCGGTGAGTGTCGAGGTGGGCCGACAATTTTACTTTGAACAAATTAGAGTGCTCAAAGCGGGCTCAAAATGCCGCTTGAATATTTCGTGCATGGAATAATAGAATATGATCTCGGTTCTATTTTGTTGGTTTTCAGAACTCCGAGGTAATGATTAATAGGGATAACTGGGGGCATTCGTATTGCGACGTTAGAGGTGAAATTCTTGGATCGTCGCAAGACGAACATCAGCGAAAGCATTTGCCAAAGGTGTTTTCATCAATCAAGAACGAAAGTTAGAGGTTCGAAGGCGATTAGATACCGCCCTAGTTCTAACCGTAAATATGTCATCTAGCGATCCGCCGACGTTACTACAATGGCTCGGCGGGCAGCTTCCGGGAAACCAAAGATTTTGGACTCCGGGGGGAGTATGGTTGCAAAGCTGAAACTTAAAGGAATTGACGGAAGGGCACCACCAGGAGTGGAGCCTGCGGCTTAATTTGACTCAACACGGGAAATCTCACCAGGCCCGGACACCGGAAGGATTGACAGATTAACAGCTCTTTCTTGATTCGGTGGGTGGTGGTGCATGGCCGTTCTTAGTTGGTGGAGCGATTTGTCTGGTTAATTCCGGTAACGAACGAGACTCTAGCCTGCTAAATAGGCGTCGTCATTCAAGGTGTGCGCGACTCTCGGGGAGCGCAACTCACTGGCGACGTATTAAAATTCTTCTTAGAGGGACCGGCGGCTTCGAGCCGCACGAGATTGAGCAATAACAGGTCTGTGATGCCCTTAGATGTCCTGGGCCGCACGCGCGCTACACTGAAGGAATCAACATGTTCTCCCTGGCCTAGAGGCCCGGGCAACCCGTTGAAACTCCTTCGTGCTGGGGATTGGGGTTTGCAATTATCCCCCATAAACGAGGAATTCCTAGTAAGCGCGAGTCATAAGCTCGCGTTGATTACGTCCCTGCCCTTTGTACACACCGCCCGTCGCTACTACCGATTGAATGATTTAGTGAGGTCTTCGGACCGACACGCGGTGGCCTCACGGCCGTCGGCGTTGCTGGGAAGTTGACCAAACTTGATCATTTAGAGGAAGTAAAAGTCGTAACAAGGTTTCCGTAGGGGAACCTGCGGAAGGATCATTAACGTTGGTTTTTTCTTTTTGTTTTGTTGTTGTCAAAGACTCGCAAAAAAAGAAAAAAATACAAAAAACACGTGAATGATACGAATCAAAATCGAATCCGAGACGGTTGACTCTCTCTCGTCGATTCGCGACGTGTGCGTTGCGACACGCTTTGATTAGCGTTCGCTATCGCCTATTGATACTTTGAAATAATATTTTAATTTTTGTGTACAACCACGCAAATAAAAGAGATTTTCTTTCTTTTCATTTGTCGTACACGTTAATGATAAGTATTATTTTCAAATTTTTTTGTTTAATTTTTTCGCACCTTTTATATTTTCTCATACAAAAACACACACAAAAACAAAACGATTACCCTGAACGGTGGATCACTTGGCTCGCGGGTCGATGAAGAACGCAGTTAACTGCGCGTCATAGTGTGAACTGCAGGACACATTTGAACATCGACATTTCGAACGCACATTGCGGTCCGTGGAGAAATATCCAGGACCACTCCTGTCTGAGGGCCGGCTGCATAAAAACAAAAAGCCACACTGTTCGCGTGACGAGCGGCGATCGCTGCGACTCCGGTCGTAGCGCCGCATCTCTGTCGCGCGTGCAATTGACGGTTTCGCTAGGCCGCCGAGCGGCCGAACGATCCGTTCGAATATATGTTCGATTACGACTCGTCATCCGTATTGGCCGTGTTAAGCCACGTCTATACGATACTTTTGTCGCACAAATAAATTCTCCCCGCCGCACCGTGTCTCCCGCGGCACGGGTGCGCGTCGAGTCTTTACGCAACGACAACGACAACGACG
>NW_025576188.1:0-14016 GCF_905147105.1 Pieris brassicae
GTGCGGGAGTGTTTTTGTTGTAATTTATAGATTGTTCGAATTTGCTTTGTTCAGTCTCTGAATATAGTTTACTTTTAGGAACATCGCTGACCAAGAAAAAGGTATTTTATAACCTTTTATCCACGATAATAGAGTTGTATCACAAGTAATAAGTGAATAACATTCTTTGATAAACTACCAGTGAGCGCGAGGTGGCGCGCGCGGCGCTGGACGCGACTGCCTATAGTAGGCTGTGAGCAAGCTCCTTCATCCTGGATTCCCCTTTTGCCTATGATTAAATTCTTTTTGACCTTCTTTGTCCTTTTCTGATTTTGATGCGAGCTTGTAGTCAACTAATCTCTTACTGAATAGGTACTTGTATACCTATGTTCCTTGAAGTTGTTCTTTTAGATCTTTTAAGGCTATATAGAATAAAGTTGTGTCGTGTGACTGAGTCTTGGTATTGTGTGTCACATTGGAATCCGTATCCATAAGTAATTTTAATAGGTACATATTTCTTGTTTCCGCAGACAAGAACACTGTGAGTGGCCTCTGCTAAACAAGAAGTAGCTGTAGCATTTGGTTTCATTTGAAACCTGCGTCCTATATTAATCCTGTTTGAGATTGCGGTCTTTTCCTCTGGGTTCAAATTGGGTGCATTGATTAGAATACTTAGATAAAAGTTGTAAAGTGTAAGCTTACTGCAAGATCAAACTGTATGTCTTCACCTGGAGTATTAGACTTTGATGGATCTTCTCCCGATACCTGCAGCAGTTCATTGTCTCATCCAGCGACAAGTGGTCGTTAGGGCGGCGGCCGTGCGTTACCTGTTACGCGACGCTTTTGGTTATGTACGCCTTCGTTCGAGGATACATTACAACTGGATTTACACACGTGTAGTTACAATTTCAATCAAATGAAAACTGAGGGTAGTATTAAAGTCTCAAAGCTCAATGTATAATAAAACTTCACTTACAGGTAAGTCATATTGACGATTTTGTGTTGTACTTTGCCAAAACATGGTAGGGAAAATACTCAAAATGCGGTATACCATCAAAAGAAGATTCTTCCTTATCCTTGCATAGGTTCCCTCTTCCGTCCGAGAATGGGCCTCTGAAGTAAGTAGATCGGTTAATCTTTCCAATATGGACCGTCGATATTTGAGGTTTTAGAGGGGCGGGGAGGGGGTTGACGGCTACTTCGGAGCTTTTATATATACTCTAGGAGTAGGGCAGACAAGACCATGTGGATAGTGGGGTGCTCTGATTCGGTTTTGGGTACTTTTTTGATATTAAAAAAGTACAGGATAATACAGAATTAGATAATACAGAAAGTTACAAACAATGAAAAAAATATTTTCAGCTATAAATTTCATTTTAAAATCCACAACAGACCTTATGCAATCCAACTTTTTCAAAATTCCAGTAAGCAATTTTTTTTTTTTTTTTACTAATGATTTATTATTTTATAACCTGACCTGAAATAACATAAATCAAAACTTACTTTAACTCATCCGAGTAAGGATTAAGCCTTCTGCCAGATGACCTAGTAAGTCTGGGCATCGCAGCAAATTCCTCGCCAGGACTAGTCAGCCCACTAGGACCAGCAACCGGTTCGTCAAGGATCGGCGCAGAAGAGGAGGCCGTGACAAGCGGCTAATTTGAGTCCAACACTTGCACTTCACTTAACTCTTCAAACAATGGGCTTCGGAGACGCCATGGTAGTCAAACGTTGTAAGTTTATAGGAGTACGTAAAACGATTTCTACTGCAAGGGTGACAAACGATGACTGGACGCCATTAAACAAAATGAATGGCTTAAAAACAAATTTAGTGATCACCAAAAAGTATCGATACCCGAGTAATATCGATATTTTCAATAACTTTTGTACTATCTACAAAACAAATATGGGCATTTAAACCGATGATCCATATTAGAAAGTTTAATGTCGATACCAGAGTAGTATCGATACTTTGAAAATTTTCGGAACCCTACACTAAGTGATTGACGTTTGACATCAATTATTTGTCAAATATATTTTGTAATTGCGTGTTGTTACTTACCAATTTGTGTGAAAAGTTTTAATAAATGTATCTCATGAACCGTAAGTTTGCGCAACCTAAATCTTTGCAAAACTCTTTCTTTTAGTGAGTACTATCTACAAAAAAATGGGCATTTAAATCGACGGTCCATATTGGAAAGATTATCCAAAACAGCTTCACTATTAACTATGTCTAATGAAAACTTTATTTTTAGTGTTAAAGTTTGGGCTAAATTTTGTTTTCCTAATGGTGATGGGACATCCATTGAATCATTAAAAACAGTGAATGCCCAGCATAGGATACTATGTGAAAATCATTTGAATGAATCTTCATTTACCAGCAGCGATAGGAAAAGACTTAACAAGTTAGATTAAGAGTGAATAGAGGAGGATATAGACCAATTAAAAAACAAACATTGTAGTCCATATAGAGCAAGTTATGACATCCAAGTGAGTATTTACATTCATATTCTACCTAAGTCAAATAGACAAATTTTTATAGTCATGCTTTTTTACATAGAGGTAGGTAGGCAGTACATTTCTGACACACATCTAGGTGATATATGGATGATTAAAAGTTTTCTATTTTCTCCATCCACTTATTGGATTTGTTATCTTTTTCGAATTTTTTATTCAATTATTTTTGTATATTTTCCAGGAACCATCAACTAGCAAAGGTATTTTGTAGGACTTGGACGTGAAAAAGTTCAGTGAACTTACAGCTCAAAAGCAAACGCTGTCTAAGAGATGCAGAAAAAATCTATCTGAAATAGTGAGGCTCTGAAAAAAGTTTCAAGGTGATAAAAACTCCAAAAGATCTATATTAAGTGTACTAACATCAAACGAACCTAGCAATGAAATATTAAAAAGCACATTAAATAATTCATTTTCTTTACTATTACAAAGCCAACTGAAAAACTTTATAAGAAAATTAACTGGAATGAGATGGACACTGGATGATAAAGTGAACGTCTTGAGCATCTATAAGAAATCAAACTTTTGTTTTATATTATTGATTAGGTTATTTTGAAAGAAAATATTTTTTTAACTGGATTATTATACATAATTATAAGTTTATAATAATACAAATAGTTTTAATCCGGTATAAAAAAATTGGTTTCTTTCAATGTGTAAAAGCTATGTTAACCAAAGACAATACTAGGTTATTTTGTCAGCTCTCTCAAGGCATTATTGAACAAAATTCCAATGGTATGTGGAATCAACAGCCCAGTAATACAGACAGTAAAAGAAATCACAAAAGACCAAGATGTCAATGATAATTTATGTAAAATGGCTTTTGATGAAATGTCAATAAGAAAAAATCTGACATATAACGTAAAACTCAATGCTAAGGCCGTACTAGTGTGATAGCAAACCATAGTCGAACTTTCATGGTTATTGGTGTTCGAAAATGCTGGAAACAGCCAATAGCATTTTACTTCTCAGGAGATTGTGACACAGCAGACAAGTCAGCAGCTCTTGTCGAGGAGGTAACCACTTCTTTAGAATATTATACAAAATGTGGTTGAATATTAATTTTTACAAATTTACATTGGCTTGTTTGCTTGAGTGCATGTTTAAAGATTTAATTTTTTTTTAAACGGTATTTCCAATTTACACTAGATATACAAATAAACAGAAAACTAAACATAGGTTGGTATAATAATTTAATTAATTGAACAGCGGAAAGATATTAAAACTTTTTTATGACTTATTTATCCATTGAACCATGACCATCCATTGACTTATTTATCCGCTAGTGGCCTTTGGCAATTATTTCCCTGCATCAAGTAGTTGTTAGTATTGCCTTATTGCCTAATTAAAATAACTAATAATTGATGTACCTCTGCTGTACCATATTTATTTTCTTATTGCCGCTTGACCTGTGATTGGTTAAAATTGTTTTGAGAATAAGATCATAACCTTCCATTGCAGGTACAGTAAAGTGGAGCCACATAGAGGAGTTTTATAATAAAGATCGCGAGAATCCCAACCGTGTTTGCTCCAGCTTTAACCCAGCACCACTTACAACCAGTACAGAATGGCAAACAGAAAATCAAAGAGCGCCTAGCAGATCAAATTTTAAGCCATTCGGTTGCAGTTGGAATATTTGCCAAAGTAAGTTTCAAAATTTTATTGAAAAGTACTTCCGTCCGCGATGGCCTCCTAAACTACTTAACCGATTTTAAATTAAATTGGCACACCGTGAGCGGTCTGGTCCAACTTAAGAGATAGGGTAGCTTAGATCTTTAATTATAGTCGCAATTTTATTTTATTGCAAATTATTTGTCTATAATTAATTGACAGTCACAATTATTCGACTGAATTGAGTAAGTGATCAATAGATGGCACTGCTATGGTAAACCGACAAACGTGTCATATAAGCTACAATTCAATATCATGATTACCACGTGTTATTGAGGCTAAAGTATGAACTTTTTTATTTTTTGGTGTTAGCCAACCACGTGTTACTTAGACCGAAGTGTAAATCAAATTCAAATCTAAAACCACATTCTATGGCAGCTAGTAATTATATAATTTATTTTACCTTCAGATGAATGATGACAAGACGCCCCTGGAACAACTGTCGCTGGACAAGCTTTTCGACTGAACGGAGATTCGACCGACAGGAAAGAGGTATAAACACTTATTGTAATAATACTTGACATCTGTAATTGTGGATGTGATCCAAACCCCACGTCGGTCCAATTAAAAACTAGCTTAGGCAATTAGTAGCAGCGTTTTTAATACGCTGAAATTATTATTCTTCGAAGACACTAAACCTAGCTGCGCAACTGAATATCCCTGTAACAGCCAGATGGAACCTCCAACCTCCCAGGGAATTTAAGTGGCATCGCCGACTCGGCTACGCCTACGTCTGGCTATGCTCTCGGGGTGTAACTCCCATGATTAAGTTAATCGTTATGAAACGAATAACTGTATGTTGAAGAGAGTGCCTGCGTCTGGCTATGCTCTCGGAGTGTAACTCCCATGATTTAGTTAATCGTTATGAAACGAATAACTGTATGTTGAAGAGAGTGCCTGCGTCTGGCTATGCTCTCGGAGTGTAACTCCCATGATTTAGTTAATCGTTATGAAACGAATAACTGTATGTTGAAGAGAGTGCCTGCGTCTGGCTATGCTCTCGGAGTGTAACTCCCATGATTTAGTTAATCGTTATGAAACGAATAACTGTATGTTGAAGAGAGTGCCTGCGTCTGGCTATGCTCTCGGAGTGTAACTCCCATGATTTAGTTAATCGTTATGAAACGAATAACTGTATGTTGAAGAGAGTGCCTGCGTCTGGCTATGCTCTCGGAGTGTAACTCCCATGATTTAGTTAATCGTTATGAAACGAATAACTGTATGTTGAAGAGAGTGCCTGCGTCTGGCTATGCTCTCGGAGTGTAACTCCCATGATTTAGTTAATCGTTATGAAACGAATAACTGTATGTAGAAGAGAGTGCCTGCGTCTGGCTATGCTCTCGGAGTGTAACTCCCATGATTTAGTTAATCGTTATGAAACGAATAACTGTATGTAGAAGAGAGTGCCTGCGTCTGGCTATGCTCTCGGAGTGTAACTCCCATGATTTAGTTAATCGTTATGAAACGAATAACTGTATGTAGAAGAGAGTGCCTGCGTCTGGCTATGCTCTCGGAGTGTAACTCCCATGATTTAGTTAATCGTTATGAAACGAATAACTGTATGTAGAAGAGAGTGCCTGCGTCTGGCTATGCTCTCGGAGTGTAACTCCCATGATTTAGTTAATCGTTATGAAACGAATAACTGTATGTTGAAGAGAGTGCCTGCGTCTGGCTTTGCTCTCGGAGTGTAACTCCCATGATTTAGTTAATCGTTATGAAACGAATAACTGTATGTAGAAGAGAGTGCCTGCGTCTGGCTATGCTCTCGGAGTGTAACTCCCATGATTTAGTTAATCGTTATGAAACGAATAACTGTATGTTGAAGAGAGTGCCTGCGTCTGGCTATGCTCTCGGAGTGTAACTCCCATGATTTAGTTAATCGTTATGAAACGAATAACTGTATGTTGAAGAGAGTGCCTGCGTCTGGCTATGCTCTCGGAGTGTAACTCCCATGATTTAGTTAATCGTTATGAAACGAATAACTGTATGTAGAAGAGAGTGCCTACGTCTGGCTATGTATGCTCTCGGAGTGTAACTACCATGATTTAGTTAATCGTTATGAAACGAATAACTGTATGTTGAAGAGTGCCTGCGTCTGGCTATGCTCTCGGAGTGTAACTCCCATGATTTAGTTAATCGTTATGAAACGAATAACTGTATGTTGAAGAGAGTGCCTGCGTCTGGCTATGCTCTCGGAGTGTAACTCCCATGATTTAGTTAATCGTTATGAAACGAATAACTGTATGTAGAAGAGAGTGCCTGCGTGTGGCTATGCTCTCGGAGTGTAACTCCCATGATTTAGTTAATCGTTATGAAACGAATAACTGTATGTTGAAGAGAGTGCCTGCGTCTGGCTATGCTCTCGGAGTGTAACTCCCATGATTTAGTTAATCGTTATGAAACGAATAACTGTATGTTGAAGAGAGTGCCTGCGTCTGGCTATGCTCTCGGAGTGTAACTCCCATGATTTAGTTAATCGTTATGAAACGAATAACTGTATGTTGACGAGAGTGCCTGCGTCTGGCTATGCTCTCGGAGTGTAACTCCCATGATTTAGTTAATCGTTATGAAACGAATAACTGTATGTAGAAGAGAGTGCCTGCGTCTGGCTATGCTCTCGGAGTGTAACTCCCATGATTTAGTTAATCGTTATGAAACGAATAACTGTATGTTGAAGAGAGTGCCTGCGTCTGGCTATGCTCTCGGAGTGTAACTCCCATGATTTAGTTAATCGTTATGAAACGAATAACTGTATGTTGAAGAGAGTGCCTGCGTCTGGCTATGCTCTCGGAGTGTAACTCCCATGATTTAGTTAATCGTTATGAAACGAATAACTGTATGTAGAAGAGAGTGCCTGCGTCTGGCTATGCTCTCGGAGTGTAACTCCCATGATTTAGTTAATCGTTATGAAACGAATAACTGTATGTTGAAGAGAGTGCCTGCGTCTGGCTATGCTCTCGGAGTGTAACTCCCATGATTTAGTTAATCGTTATGAAACGAATAACTGTATGTTGAAGAGAGTGCCTGCGTCTGGCTATGCTCTCGGAGTGTAACTCCCATGATTTAGTTAATCGTTATGAAACGAATAACTGTATGTTGAAGAGAGTGCCTGCGTCTGGCTATGCTCTCGGAGTGTAACTCCCATGATTTAGTTAATCGTTATGAAACGAATAACTGTATGTAGAAGAGAGTGCCTGCGTCTGGCTATGCTCTCGGAGTGTAACTCCCATGATTTAGTTAATCGTTATGAAACGAATAACTGTATGTAGAAGAGAGTGCCTGCGTCTGGCTATGCTCTCGGAGTGTAACTCCCATGATTTAGTTAATCGTTATGAAACGAATAACTGTATGTAGAAGAGAGTGCCTACGTCTGGCTATGTATGCTCTCGGAGTGTAACTCCCATGATTTAGTTAATCGTTATGAAACGAATAACTGTATGTTGAAGAGAGTGCCTGCGTCTGGCTATGCTCTCGGAGTGTAACTCCCATGATTTAGTTAATCGTTATGAAACGAATAACTGTATGTAGAAGAGAGTGCCTACGTCTGGCTATGTATGCTCTCGGAGTGTAACTCCCATGATTTAGTTAATCGTTATGAAACGAATAACTGTATGTTGAAGAGAGTGCCTGCGTCTGGCTATGCTCTCGGAGTGTAACTCCCATGATTTAGTTAATCGTTATGAAACGAATAACTGTATGTAGAAGAGAGTGCCTACGTCTGGCTATGTATGCTCTCGGAGTGTAACTCCCATGATTTAGTTAATCGTTATGAAACGAATAACTGTATGTAGAAGAGAGTGCCTACGTCTGGCTATGTATGCTCTCGGAGTGTAACTCCCATGATTTAGTTAATCGTTATGAAACGAATAACTGTATGTTGAAGAGAGTGCCTGCGTCTGGCTATGCTCTCGGAGTGTAACTCCCATGATTTAGTTAATCGTTATGAAACGAATAACTGTATGTTGAAGAGAGTGCCTGCGTCTGGCTATGCTCTCGGAGTGTAACTCCCATGATTTAGTTAATCGTTATGAAACGAATAACTGTATGTAGAAGAGAGTGCCTGCGTCTGGCTATGCTCTCGGAGTGTAACTCCCATGATTTAGTTAATCGTTATGAAACGAATAACTGTATGTAGAAGAGAGTGCCTACGTCTGGCTATGTATGCTCTCGGAGTGTAACTCCCATGATTTAGTTAATCGTTATGAAACGAATAACTGTATGTTGAAGAGAGTGCCTGCGTCTGGCTATGCTCTCGGAGTGTAACTCCCATGATTTAGTTAATCGTTATGAAACGAATAACTGTATGTTGAAGAGAGTGCCTGCGTCTGGCTATGCTCTCGGAGTGTAACTCCCATGATTTAGTTAATCGTTATGAAACGAATAACTGTATGTTGAAGAGAGTGCCTGCGTCTGGCTATGCTCTCGGAGTGTAACTCCCATGATTTAGTTAATCGTTATGAAACGAATAACTGTATGTAGAAGAGAGTGCCTGCGTCTGGCTATGCTCTCGGAGTGTAACTCCCATGATTTAGTTAATCGTTATGAAACGAATAACTGTATGTAGAAGAGAGTGCCTGCGTCTGGCTATGCTCTCGGAGTGTAACTCCCATGATTTAGTTATCGTTATGAAACGAATAACTGTATGTTGAAGAGAGTGCCTGCGTCTGGCTATGCTCTCGGAGTGTAACTCCCATGATTTAGTTAATCGTTATGAAACGAATAACTGTATGTAGAAGAGAGTGCCTACGTCTGGCTATGTATGCTCTCGGAGTGTAACTCCCATGATTTAGTTAATCGTTATGAAACGAATAACTGTATGTTGAAGAGAGTGCCTGCGTCTGGCTATGCTCTCGGAGTGTAACTCCCATGATTTAGTTTAATCGTTATGAAACGAATAACTGTATGTTGAAGAGAGTGCCTGCGTCTGGCTATGCTCTCGGAGTGTAACTCCCATGATTTAGTTAATCGTTATGAAACGAATAACTGTATGTAGAAGAGAGTGCCTGCGTCTGGCTATGCTCTCGGAGTGTAACTCCTATGATTTAGTTAATCGTTATGAAACGAATAACTGTATGTTGAAGAGAGTGCCTGCGTCTGGCTATGCTCTCGGAGTGTAACTCCCATGATTTAGTTAATCGTTATGAAACGAATAACTGTATGTTGAAGAGAGTGCCTGCGTCTGGCTATGCTCTCGGAGTGTAACTCCCATGATTTAGTTAATCGTTATGAAACGAATAACTGTATGTAGAAGAGAGTGCCTGCGTTGGCTATGCTCTCGGAGTGTAACTCCCATGATTTAGTTAATCGTTATGAAACGAATAACTGTATGTTGAAGAGAGTGCCTGCGTCTGGCTATGCTCTCGGAGTGTAACTCCCATGATTTAGTTAATCGTTATGAAACGAATAACTGTATGTTGAAGAGAGTGCCTGCGTCTGGCTATGCTCTCGGAGTGTAACTCCCATGATTTAGTTAATCGTTATGAAACGAATAACTGTATGTAGAAGAGAGTGCCTACGTCTGGCTATGTATGCTCTCGGAGTGTAACTCCCATGATTTAGTTAATCGTTATGAAACGAATAACTGTATGTTGAAGAGAGTGCCTGCGTCTGGCTATGCTCTCGGAGTGTAACTCCCATGATTTAGTTAATCGTTATGAAACGAATAACTGTATGTTGAAGAGAGTGCCTGCGTCTGGCTATGCTCTCGGAGTGTAACTCCCATGATTTAGTTAATCGTTATGAAACGAATAACTGTATGTAGAAGAGAGTGCCTGCGTCTGGCTATGCTCTCGGAGTGTAACTCCCATGATTTAGTTAATCGTTATGAAACGAATAACTGTATGTTGAAGAGAGTGCCTGCGTCTGGCTATGCTCTCGGAGTGTAACTCCCATGATTTAGTTAATCGTTATGAAACGAATAACTGTATGTTGAAGAGAGTGCCTGCGTCTGGCTATGCTCTCGGAGTGTAACTCCCATGATTTAGTTAATCGTTATGAAACGAATAACTGTATGTAGAAGAGAGTGCCTACGTCTGGCTATGTATGCTCTCGGAGTGTAACTCCCATGATTTAGTTAATCGTTATGAAACGAATAACTGTATGTTGAAGAGAGTGCCTGCGTCTGGCTATGCTCTCGGAGTGTAACTCCCCATGATTTAGTTAATCGTTATGAAACGAATAACTGTATGTAGAAGAGAGTGCCTGCGTCTGGCTATGCTCTCGGAGTGTAACTCCCATGATTTAGTTAATCGTTATGAAACGAATAACTGTATGTAGAAGAGAGTGCCTGCGTCTGGCTATGCTCTCGGAGTGTAACTCCCATGATTTAGTTAATCGTTATGAAACGAATAACTGTATGTAGAAGAGAGTGCCTGCGTCTGGCTATGCTCTCGGAGTGTAACTCCCATGATTTAGTTAATCGTTATGAAACGAATAACTGTATGTAGAAGAGAGTGCCTGCGTCTGGCTATGCTCTCGGAGTGTAACTCCCATGATTTAGTTAATCGTTATGAAACGAATAACTGTATGTAGAAGAGAGTGCCTGCGTCTGGCTATGCTCTCGGAGTGTAACTCCCATGATTTAGTTAATCGTTATGAAACGAATAACTGTATGTTGAAGAGAGTGCCTGCGTCTGGCTATGCTCTCGGAGTGTAACTCCCATGATTTAGTTAATCGTTATGAAACGAATAACTGTATGTTGAAGAGAGTGCCTGCGTCTGGCTATGCTCTCGGAGTGTAACTCCCATGATTTAGTTAATCGTTATGAAACGAATAACTGTATGTAGAAGAGAGTGCCTACGTCTGGCTATGTATGCTCTCGGAGTGTAACTCCCATGATTTAGTTAATCGTTATGAAACGAATAACTGTATGTTGAAGAGAGTGCCTGCGTCTGGCTATGCTCTCGGAGTGTAACTCCCATGATTTAGTTAATCGTTATGAAACGAATAACTGTATGTTGAAGAGAGTGCCTGCGTCTGGCTATGCTCTCGGAGTGTAACTCCCATGATTTAGTTAATCGTTATGAAACGAATAACTGTATGTTGAAGAGAGTGCCTGTGTCTGGCTATGCTCTCGGAGTGTAACTCCCATGATTTAGTTAATCGTTATGAAACGAATAACTGTATGTTGAAGAGAGTGCCTGCGTCTGGCTATGTATGCTCTCGGAGTGTAACTCCCATGATTTAGTTAATCGTTATGAAACGAATAACTGTATGTTGAAGAGAGTGCCTGCGTCTGGCTATGCTCTCGGAGTGTAACTCCCATGATTTAGTTAATCGTTATGAAACGAATAACTGTATGTTGAAGAGAGTGCCTGCGTCTGGCTATGCTCTCGGAGTGTAACTCCCATGATTTAGTTAATCGTTATGAAACGAATAACTGTATGTTGAAGAGAGTGCCTGCGTCTGGCTATGCTCTCGGAGTGTAACTCCCATGATTTAGTTAATCGTTATGAAACGAATAACTGTATGTAGAAGAGAGTGCCTGCGTCTGGCTATGCTCTCGGAGTGTAACTCCCATGATTTAGTTAATCGTTATGAAACGAATAACTGTATGTTGAAGAGAGTGCCTGCGTCTGGCTATGCTCTCGGAGTGTAACTCCCATGATTTAGTTAATCGTTATGAAACGAATAACTGTATGTAGAAGAGAGTGCCTGCGTCTGGCTATGCTCTCGGAGTGTAACTCCCATGATTTAGTTAATCGTTATGAAACGAATAACTGTATGTTGAAGAGAGTGCCTGCGTCTGGCTATGCTCTCGGAGTGTAACTCCCATGATTTAGTTAATCGTTATGAAACGAATAACTGTATGTAGAAGAGAGTGCCTGCGTCTGGCTATGCTCTCGGAGTGTAACTCCCATGATTTAGTTAATCGTTATGAAACGAATAACTGTATGTAGAAGAGAGTGCCTACGTCTGGCTATGTATGCTCTCGGAGTGTAACTCCCATGATTTAGTTAATCGTTATGAAACGAATAACTGTATGTTGAAGAGAGTGCCTGCGTCTGGCTATGCTCTCGGAGTGTAACTCCCATGATTTAGTTAATCGTTATGAAACGAATAACTGTATGTTGAAGAGAGTGCCTGCGTCTGGCTATGCTCTCGGAGTGTAACTCCCATGATTTAGTTAATCGTTATGAAACGAATAACTGTATGTTGAAGAGAGTGCCTGCGTCTGGCTATGTATGCTCTCGGAGTGTAACTCCCATGATTTAGTTAATCGTTATGAAACGAATAACTGTATGTTGAAGAGAGTGCCTGCGTCTGGCTATGCTCTCGGAGTGTAACTCCCATGATTTAGTTAATCGTTATGAAACGAATAACTGTATGTTGAAGAGAGTGCCTGCGTCTGGCTATGCTCTCGGAGTGTAACTCCCATGATTTAGTTAATCGTTATGAAACGAATAACTGTATGTTGAAGAGAGTGCCTGCGTCTGGCTATGCTCTCGGAGTGTAACTCCCATGATTTAGTTAATCGTTATGAAACGAATAACTGTATGTAGAAGAGAGTGCCTGCGTCTGGCTATGTATGCTCTCGGAGTGTAACTCCCATGATTTAGTTAATCGTTATGAAACGAATAACTGTATGTTGAAGAGAGTGCCTGCGTCTGGCTATGCTCTCGGAGTGTAACTCCCATGATTTAGTTAATCGTTATGAAACGAATAACTGTATGTTGAAGAGAGTGCCTGCGTCTGGCTATGCTCTCGGAGTGTAACTCCCATGATTTAGTTAATCGTTATGAAACGAATAACTGTATGTAGAAGAGAGTGCCTGCGTGTGGCTATGCTCTCGGAGTGTAACTCCCATGATTTAGTTAATCGTTATGAAACGAATAACTGTATGTTGAAGAGAGTGCCTGCGTCTGGCTATGCTCTCGGAGTGTAACTCCCATGATTAAGTTAATCGTTATGAAACGAATAACTGTATGTAGAAGAGAGTGCCTGCGTCTGGCTATGCTCTCGGAGTGTAACTCCCATGATTTAGTTAATCGTTATGAAACGAATAACTGTATGTAGAAGAGAGTGCCTACGTCTGGCTATGTATGCTCTCGGAGTGTAACTCCCATGATTTAGTTAATCGTTATGAAACGAATAACTGTATGTAGAAGAGAGTGCCTACGTCTGGCTATGTATGCTCTCGGAGTGTAACTCCCATGATTTAGTTAATCGTTATGAAACGAATAACTGTATGTTGAAGAGAGTGCCTGCGTCTGGCTATGCTCTCGGAGTGTAACTCCCATGATTTAGTTAATCGTTATGAAACGAATAACTGTATGTTGAAGAGAGTGCCTGCGTCTGGCTATGCTCTCGGAGTGTAACTCCCATGATTTAGTTAATCGTTATGAAACGAATAACTGTATGTTGAAGAGAGTGCCTGCGTCTGGCTATGCTCTCGGAGTGTAACTCCCATGATTTAGTTAATCGTTATGAAACGAATAACTGTATGTTGAAGAGAGTGCCTGCGTCTGGCTATGCTCTCGGAGTGTAACTCCCATGATTTAGTTAATCGTTATGAAACGAATAACTGTATGTAGAAGAGAGTGCCTACGTCTGGCTATGTATGCTCTCGGAGTGTAACTCCCATGATTTAGTTAATCGTTATGAAACGAATAACTGTATGTTGAAGAGAGTGCCTGCGTCTGGCTATGCTCTCGGAGTGTAACTCCCATGATTTAGTTAATCGTTATGAAACGAATAACTGTATGTAGAAGAGAGTGCCTGCGTCTGGCTATGCTCTCGGAGTGTAACTCCCATGATTTAGTTAATCGTTATGAAACGAATAACTGTATGTAGAAGAGAGTGCCTGCGTCTGGCTATGCTCTCGGAGTGTAACTCCCATGATTTAGTTAATC
>NW_025576189.1:5000-10000 GCF_905147105.1 Pieris brassicae
ATTATATGCGCTCGCACGAAAGCGGCGCGGCACCTTGCGAACAGCGTGGTGGTGGCGACACATAGATGTCGCGTTGCGCGAAATCAATCAATCGCACACCACCAAGCGGTTCTTCTGTTGTTGTTCGTTAACGACGGCATCGTTCCGTCCGTTTTAAGAACACACGTCACAATAATTTCGTACACACTACAATTGCACAAACACCGCACGCACACACTGGGCGCAACCGCTAGAGCAGCGGGCGCGCGCGTTTCGCTTCCTCTCGCGAGAGTAAGAGAAACTGAGCCGAACGCGACAACTTTCAACGACAGCGTCGAGACACGTCGACGCGCGCACCGGCGCCGACCGTCGCGCGATCGCCATGCGGGACCGGGACGATGCGAGCAAACACGCGCGACGCGTAAACGCGAACGTCGTTGTCGTCGTTGTCGTTGTCGTTGCGTAAAGACTCGACGCGCACCCGTGCCGCGGGAGACACGGTGCGGCGGGGAGAATTTATTTGTGCGACAAAAGTATCGTATAGACGTGGCTTAACACGGCCAATACGGATGACGAGTCGTAATCGAACATATATTCGAACGGATCGTTCGGCCGCTCGGCGGCCTAGCGAAACCGTCAATTGCACGCGCGACAGAGATGCGGCGCTACGACCGGAGTCGCAGCGATCGCCGCTCGTCACGCGAACAGTGTGGCTTTTTGTTTTTATGCAGCCGGCCCTCAGACAGGAGTGGTCCTGGATATTTCTCCACGGACCGCAATGTGCGTTCGAAATGTCGATGTTCAAATGTGTCCTGCAGTTCACACTATGACGCGCAGTTAACTGCGTTCTTCATCGACCCGCGAGCCAAGTGATCCACCGTTCAGGGTAATCGTTTTGTTTTTGTGTGTGTTTTTGTATGAGAAAATATAAAAGGTGCGAAAAAATTAAACAAAAAAATTTGAAAATAATACTTATCATTAACGTGTACGACAAATGAAAAGAAAGAAAATCTCTTTTATTTGCGTGGTTGTACACAAAAATTATAAAATATTATTTCAAAGTATCAATAGGCGATAGCGAACGCTAATCAAAGCGTGTCGCAACGCACACGTCGCGAATCGACGAGAGAGAGTCAACCGTCTCGGATTCGATTTTGATTCGTATCATTCACGTGTTTTTGTATTTTTTTCTTTTTTTGCGAGTCTTTGACAACAACAAAACAAAAAGAAAAAACCAACGTTAATGATCCTTCCGCAGGTTCCCCTACGGAAACCTTGTTACGACTTTTACTTCCTCTAAATGATCAAGTTTGGTCAACTTCCCAGCAACGCCGACGGCCGTGAGGCCACCGCGTGTCGGTCCGAAGACCTCACTAAATCATTCAATCGGTAGTAGCGACGGGCGGTGTGTACAAAGGGCAGGGACGTAATCAACGCGAGCTTATGACTCGCGCTTACTAGGAATTCCTCGTTTATGGGGGATAATTGCAAACCCCAATCCCCAGCACGAAGGAGTTTCAACGGGTTGCCCGGGCCTCTAGGCCAGGGAGAACATGTTGATTCCTTCAGTGTAGCGCGCGTGCGGCCCAGGACATCTAAGGGCATCACAGACCTGTTATTGCTCAATCTCGTGCGGCTCGAAGCCGCCGGTCCCTCTAAGAAGAATTTTAATACGTCGCCAGTGAGTTGCGCTCCCCGAGAGTCGCGCACACCTTGAATGACGACGCCTATTTAGCAGGCTAGAGTCTCGTTCGTTACCGGAATTAACCAGACAAATCGCTCCACCAACTAAGAACGGCCATGCACCACCACCCACCGAATCAAGAAAGAGCTGTTAATCTGTCAATCCTTCCGGTGTCCGGGCCTGGTGAGATTTCCCGTGTTGAGTCAAATTAAGCCGCAGGCTCCACTCCTGGTGGTGCCCTTCCGTCAATTCCTTTAAGTTTCAGCTTTGCAACCATACTCCCCCCGGAGTCCAAAATCTTTGGTTTCCCGGAAGCTGCCCGCCGAGCCATTGTAGTAACGTCGGCGGATCGCTAGATGACATATTTACGGTTAGAACTAGGGCGGTATCTAATCGCCTTCGAACCTCTAACTTTCGTTCTTGATTGATGAAAACACCTTTGGCAAATGCTTTCGCTGATGTTCGTCTTGCGACGATCCAAGAATTTCACCTCTAACGTCGCAATACGAATGCCCCCAGTTATCCCTATTAATCATTACCTCGGAGTTCTGAAAACCAACAAAATAGAACCGAGATCATATTCTATTATTCCATGCACGAAATATTCAAGCGGCATTTTGAGCCCGCTTTGAGCACTCTAATTTGTTCAAAGTAAAATTGTCGGCCCACCTCGACACTCACCGAAGAGCACCGCGATAGGATTTTGATATTGAACCGGCGTTTTACCGCCGGCTCACCGACGATATGCTCCGCAGACGTGTCAGTATCACCGCGGATGCGGTGCACCGACAGCGCGGCGCACAAATGCAACTACGAGCTTTTTAACCGCAACAATTTTAGTATACGCTATTGGAGCTGGAATTACCGCGGCTGCTGGCACCAGACTTGCCCTCCAATTGTTCCTCGTTAAAATATTTAAAGTGTACTCATTCCGATTACGAGGCCTCGTAAGAGTCCCGTATCGTTATTTTTCGTCACTACCTCCCCGTGCCGGGAGTGGGTAATTTGCGCGCCTGCTGCCTTCCTTGGATGTGGTAGCCGTTTCTCAGGCTCCCTCTCCGGAATCGAACCCTGATTCCCCGTTACCCGTGACAACCATGGTAGTCGCAGAAACTACCATCGAAAGTTGATAAGGCAGACATTTGAAAGATGCGTCGCCGGTACTGGACCGTGCGATCGGCAAAAGTTATCCAGATTCATCAAAATTAACGACTTCGGACGCATGGCCCTCCGCCGATTGGTTTTGATCTAATAAAAGCACTCATCCCATCACTGGTCAGAGTTCTGATTGCATGTATTAGCTCTAGAATTACCACAGTTATCCAAGTAACTGAGTAAGATCTAAGGAACCAAAACTGATATATTGAGCCATTCGCGGTATCGCCTTAATACGGCTTGCACTGAGACATGCATGGCTTAATCTTTGAGACAAGCATATAACTACTGGCAGGATCAACCAGGGAGCTGCTTACGCAAACGACACGCCTACACCGCGGTCACGCGGCTTCGGCGAGCCGCTGGCTCGGCGGCGTCGAGGGGCGCGCGCTTGCGCGCGCGCCTTCTCGACACGCGTGAACGTAACGCGTCGAATTTGCACGCGACGCGACGTTCGCGCTTCATATCGATAGACTAACTTTGACCGGTCTACGAGCGGCCGTCCCGTCACGATCTCGCAACGAGGTGATGTACAACGATGCTCGACCACTGTGAGGGACATAAAACTGCAACGAACACGACCCCGCGGGCGGGAATCGATGTTGTGACAATTTGAAAATTGAACATTCATCTAAACGCAACTTCTCAATTTTTATTCAATACGTTATTGTAAACATATTAAAACTCGGCTGGCAATTACATGCGCACACACACGCATGATTCGCACTAGATACGATCAACGCCCGGAGCTTGAGGGATAAATTCCAACACGACGCTGCGCACACCGTTTCGACGATGGGCGCGTGTGCGTCCTCTTTTATACATTCTTTACATATACGGTCGCCGTGGCGACCGCGCACGTGTCGAACACGCTAGGCGCCCTGCGTTGAGGTGTGCCTAGAAGCGTATTCTTTTAACATCACAGATAACACCGGGGGAGACGGTCCCAAATCTTGGTCGATTGGTAACATCACCATACGGTCTGCGAACGCGGTGCTATAATATAATTTTATATTATATTATATAAAATATGAGGAGGAGTAGTATGTATATTCTTTGTTATTTTGTGTTGACACAAGAGAGATATATAAAATGTACTATACACCACACACACAGAGAGAGAGAGAGCTGGGAAAGATCTCGGCGGTCTCGCATTCGAAATACGAATTTGATATAATTTCCTCCGAAATCCATACCCATATCTATATCATCCATGCGCGAATATATGTATATAATATTCTCACACTTCGCACAAACACAAAAACAAGAACACATTCTATTCTCTCTCGTCCGTCGTTCGTGTCTATTTGAGACGAACGACGCGCGGCAACGAGAACGAGTCGACGCTGTGCGCACGACTGTTTCGCTCCACATCTATACCGAGAGCAATAGTCCGCGTCGGCATTGGAGCGGACGTCGAATGTTTCTCGTAGAGCGAGCGAGAGAGAGACGATTTTTCATTTTATTATGTATGTGTATTGGCGTGCAGTAGTAGCACGTAGTAGTACTAGTAGTAGTAGTAAAAAAATATTATTATTTATTTTATTGACTGATATGATTTTGTTTGTTTTCTTTTTTTTTGAATAGACATTTGTATTGATAGATATGTTTCTCGTTGAAGCTCGCAGCACACGCTCAGAGAAATGGCAATGTGGGTTTATTTGAAGAAAAGAAAAAACAAAAAAAACAATTATATTTATTAATAATATGTATGTATGTATGTATGTATGTATGTATGTATGTATAATAATGAATTATAATAATTATTCCGATGCAACGTCAGAGGAAAATGTTTCTCGTACAGGTGCGGCGCGCGACGGCCGGCCGCTCGACAGTTTCGCGCCGAATGTTTCTCGTTGAAGCTCGCAGCACACGCTCAGAGAAATGGCAATGTGGGTTTATTTGAAGAAAAGAAAAAACAAAAAAAACAATTATATTTATTAATAATATGTATGTATGTATGTATGTATGTATGAATGTATAATAATGAATTATAATAATTATTCCGATACAATGTCAGAGGAAAATGTTTCTCGTACAAGATCGCCACGCGACGCGACAAGATGCCGTTCAACGGCACGATATCTACAACTCTGTCGATAGATATGTAGATAGTATCTACTCTGTCAAGTATATGTGTGTAACGTGTGGTGGTGTGGTGGTGGGGTTTTGTTAGCGATAG
>NW_025576190.1:0-2500 GCF_905147105.1 Pieris brassicae
TACATACATACATACATACATATTATTAATAAATATAATTGTTTTTTTTGTTTTTTCTTTTCTTCAAATAAACCCACATTGCCATTTCTCTGAGCGTGTGCTGCGAGCTTCAACGAGAAACATATCTATCAATACAAATGTCTATTCAAAAAAAAGAAAACAAACAAAATCATATCAGTCAATAAAATAAATAATAATATTTTTTTACTACTACTACTAGTACTACTACGTGCTACTACTGCACGCCAATACACATACATAATAAAATGAAAAATCGTCTCTCTCTCGCTCGCTCTACGAGAAACATTCGACGTCCGCTCCAATGCCGACGCGGACTATTGCTCTCGGTATAGATGTGGAGCGAAACAGTCGTGCGCACAGCGTCGACTCGTTCTCGTTGCCGCGCGTCGTTCGTCTCAAATAGACACGAACGACGGACGAGAGAGAATAGAATGTGTTCTTGTTTTTGTGTTTGTGCGAAGTGTGAGAATATTATATACATATATTCGCGCATGGATGATATAGATATGGGTATGGATTTTCGGAGGAAATTATATCAAATTCGTATTTCGAATGCGAGACCGCCGAGATCTTTCCCAGCTCTCTCTCTCTCTGTGTGTGTGGTGTATAGTACATTTTATATATCTCTCTTGTGTCAACACAAAATAACAAAGAATATACATACTACTCCTCCTCATATTTTATATAATATAATATAAAATTATATTATAGCACCGCGTTCGCAGACCGTATGGTGATGTTACCAATCGACCAAGATTTGGGACCGTCTCCCCCGGTGTTATCTGTGATGTTAAAAGAATACGCTTCTAGGCACACCTCAACGCAGGGCGCCTAGCGTGTTCGACACGTGCGCGGTCGCCACGGCGACCGTATATGTAAAGAATGTATAAAAGAGGACGCACACGCGCCCATCGTCGAAACGGTGTGCGCAGCGTCGTGTTGGAATTTATCCCTCAAGCTCCGGGCGTTGATCGTATCTAGTGCGAATCATGCGTGTGTGTGCGCATGTAATTGCAGCCGAGTTTTAATATGTTTACAATAACGTATTGAATAAAAATTGAGAAGTTGCGTTTAGATGAATGTTCAATTTTCAAATTGTCACAACATCGATTCCCGCCCGCGGGGTCGTGTTCGTTGCAGTTTTATGTCCCTCACAGTGGTCGAGCATCGTTGTACATCACCTCGTTGCGAGATCGTGACGGGACGGCCGCTCGTAGACCGGTCAAAGTTAGTCTATCGATATGAAGCGCGAACGTCGCGTCGCGTGCAAATTCGACGCGTTACGTTCACGCGTGTCGAGAAGGCGCGCGCGCAAGCGCGCGCCCCTCGACGCCGCCGAGCCAGCGGCTCGCCGAAGCCGCGTGACCGCGGTGTAGGCGTGTCGTTTGCGTAAGCAGCTCCCTGGTTGATCCTGCCAGTAGTTATATGCTTGTCTCAAAGATTAAGCCATGCATGTCTCAGTGCAAGCCGTATTAAGGCGATACCGCGAATGGCTCAATATATCAGTTTTGGTTCCTTAGATCTTACTCAGTTACTTGGATAACTGTGGTAATTCTAGAGCTAATACATGCAATCAGAACTCTGACCAGTGATGGGATGAGTGCTTTTATTAGATCAAAACCAATCGGCGGAGGGGCCATGCGTCCGAAGTCGTTAATTTTGATGAATCTGGATAACTTTTGCCGATCGCACGGTCCAGTACCGGCGACGCATCTTTCAAATGTCTGCCTTATCAACTTTCGATGGTAGTTTCTGCGACTACCATGGTTGTCACGGGTAACGGGGAATCAGGGTTCGATTCCGGAGAGGGAGCCTGAGAAACGGCTACCACATCCAAGGAAGGCAGCAGGCGCGCAAATTACCCACTCCCGGCACGGGGAGGTAGTGACGAAAAAATAACGATACGGGACTCTTACGAGGCCTCGTAATCGGAATGAGTACACTTTAAATATTTTAACGAGGAACAATTGGAGGGCAAGTCTGGTGCCAGCAGCCGCGGTAATTCCAGCTCCAATAGCGTATACTAAAATTGTTGCGGTTAAAAAGCTCGTAGTTGCATTTGTGCGCCGCGCTGTCGGTGCACCGCATCCGCGGTGATACTGACACGTCTGCGGAGCATATCGTCGGTGAGCCGGCGGTAAAACGCCGGGTCAATATCAAAATCCTATCGCGGTGCTCTTCGGTGAGTGTCGAGGTGGGCCGACAATTTTACTTTGAACAATTAGAGTGCTCAAAGCGGGCTCAAAATGCCGCTTGAATATTTCGTGCATGGAATAATAGAATATGATCTCGGTTCTATTTTGTTGGTTTTCAGAACTCCGAGGTAATGATTAATAGGGATAACTGGGGGCATTCGTATTGCGACGTTAGAGGTGAAATTCTTGGATCGTCGCAAGACGAACATCAGCGAAAGCATTTGCCAAAGGTGTTTTCATCAATCAAGAACGAAAGTTAGAGGTTCGAAGGCGATTAGATACCG
>NW_025576190.1:10000-13902 GCF_905147105.1 Pieris brassicae
AACCTATAGCCCTAATAATAATTATATTATTATGATTATGACAATGTTGATGTTGTTGCACTAGACACACCATAATAAACCATAAATAGTTTTTCTTACCAGAAGAGTTTTTATTTTTAAATATTCAATTTTAACTAGAAACGTATCGCTATCGCTAACAAAACCCCACACCACACACCACCACACGTTACACACATATACTTGACAGAGTAGATACTATCTACATATCTATCGACAGAGTTGTAGATATCGTGCCGTTGAACGGCATCTTGTCGCGTCGCGTGGCGATCTTGTACGAGAAACATTTTCCTCTGACATTGTATCGGAATAATTATTATAATTCATTATTATACATACATACATACATACATACATACATACATATTATTAATAAATATAATTGTTTTTTTTGTTTTTTCTTTTCTTCAAATAAACCCACATTGCCATTTCTCTGAGCGTGTGCTGCGAGCTTCAACGAGAAACATTCGGCGCGAAACTGTCGAGCGGCCGGCCGTCGCGCGCCGCACCTGTACGAGAAACATTTTCCTCTGACGTTGCATCGGAATAATTATTATAATTCATTATTATACATACATACATACATACATACATACATACATACATATTATTAATAAATATAATTGTTTTTTTTGTTTTTTCTTTTCTTCAAATAAACCCACATTGCCATTTCTCTGAGCGTGTGCTGCGAGCTTCAACGAGAAACATTCGGCGCGAAACTGTCGAGCGGCCGGCCGTCGCGCGCCGCACCTGTACGAGAAACATTTTCCTCTGACGTTGCATCGGAATAATTATTATAATTCATTATTATACATACATACATACATACATACATACATACATACATATTATTAATAAATATAATTGTTTTTTTTGTTTTTTCTTTTCTTCAAATAAACCCACATTGCCATTTCTCTGAGCGTGTGCTGCGAGCTTCAACGAGAAACATATCTATCAATACAAATGTCTATTCAAAAAAAAGAAAACAAACAAAATCATATCAGTCAATAAAATAAATAATAATATTTTTTTACTACTACTACTAGTACTACTACGTGCTACTACTGCACGCCAATACACATACATAATAAAATGAAAAATCGTCTCTCTCTCGCTCGCTCTACGAGAAACATTCGACGTCCGCTCCAATGCCGACGCGGACTATTGCTCTCGGTATAGATGTGGAGCGAAACAGTCGTGCGCACAGCGTCGACTCGTTCTCGTTGCCGCGCGTCGTTCGTCTCAAATAGACACGAACGACGGACGAGAGAGAATAGAATGTGTTCTTGTTTTTGTGTTTGTGCGAAGTGTGAGAATATTATATACATATATTCGCGCATGGATGATATAGATATGGGTATGGATTTTCGGAGGAAATTATATCAAATTCGTATTTCGAATGCGAGACCGCCGAGATCTTTCCCAGCTCTCTCTCTCTCTGTGTGTGTGGTGTATAGTACATTTTATATATCTCTCTTGTGTCAACACAAAATAACAAAGAAATATACATACTACTCCTCCTCATATTTTATATAATATAATATAAAATTATATTATAGCACCGCGTTCGCAGACCGTATGGTGATGTTACCAATCGACCAAGATTTGGGACCGTCTCCCCCGGTGTTATCTGTGATGTTAAAAGAATACGCTTCTAGGCACACCTCAACGCAGGGCGCCTAGCGTGTTCGACACGTGCGCGGTCGCCACGGCGACCGTATATGGAAAGAATGTATAAAAGAGGACGCACACGCGCCCATCGTCGAAACGGTGTGCGCAGCGTCGTGTTGGAATTTATCCCTCAAGCTCCGGGCGTTGATCGTATCTAGTGCGAATCATGCGTGTGTGTGCGCATGTAATTGCCAGCCGAGTTTTAATATGTTTACAATAACGTATTGAATAAAAATTGAGAAGTTGCGTTTAGATGAATGTTCAATTTTCAAATTGTCACAACATCGATTCCCGCCCGCGGGGTCGTGTTCGTTGCAGTTTTATGTCCCTCACAGTGGTCGAGCATCGTTGTACATCACCTCGTTGCGAGACCGTGACGGGACGGCCGCTCGTAGACCGGTCAAAGTTAGTCCTATCGATATGAAGCGCGAACGTCGCGTCGCGTGCAAATTCGACGCGTTACGTTCACGCGTGTCGAGAAGGCGCGCGCGCAAGCGCGCGCCCCTCGACGCCGCCGAGCCAGCGGCTCGCCGAAGCCGCGTGACCGCGGTGTAGGCGTGTCGTTTGCGTAAGCAGCTCCCTGGTTGATCCTGCCAGTAGTTATATGCTTGTCTCAAAGATTAAGCCATGCATGTCTCAGTGCAAGCCGTATTAAGGCGATACCGCGAATGGCTCAATATATCAGTTTTGGTTCCTTAGATCTTACTCAGTTACTTGGATAACTGTGGTAATTCTAGAGCTAATACATGCAATCAGAACTCTGACCAGTGATGGGATGAGTGCTTTTATTAGATCAAAACCAATCGGCGGAGGGCCATGCGTCCGAAGTCGTTAATTTTGATGAATCTGGATAACTTTTGCCGATCGCACGGTCCAGTACCGGCGACGCATCTTTCAAATGTCTGCCTTATCAACTTTCGATGGTAGTTTCTGCGACTACCATGGTTGTCACGGGTAACGGGGGAATCAGGGTTCGATTCCGGAGAGGGAGCCTGAGAAACGGCTACCACATCCAAGGAAGGCAGCAGGCGCGCAAATTACCCACTCCCGGCACGGGGAGGTAGTGACGAAAAATAACGATACGGGACTCTTACGAGGCCTCGTAATCGGAATGAGTACACTTTAAATATTTTAACGAGGAACAATTGGAGGGCAAGTCTGGTGCCAGCAGCCGCGGTAATTCCAGCTCCAATAGCGTATACTAAAATTGTTGCGGTTAAAAAGCTCGTAGTTGCATTTGTGCGCCGCGCTGTCGGTGCACCGCATCCGCGGTGATACTGACACGTCTGCGGAGCATATCGTCGGTGAGCCGGCGGTAAAACGCCGGTTCAATATCAAAATCCTATCGCGGTGCTCTTCGGTGAGTGTCGAGGTGGGCCGACAATTTTACTTTGAACAAATTAGAGTGCTCAAAGCGGGCTCAAAATGCCGCTTGAATATTTCGTGCATGGAATAATAGAATATGATCTCGGTTCTATTTTGTTGGTTTTCAGAACTCCGAGGTAATGATTAATAGGGATAACTGGGGGCATTCGTATTGCGACGTTAGAGGTGAAATTCTTGGATCGTCGCAAGACGAACATCAGCGAAAGCATTTGCCAAAGGTGTTTTCATCAATCAAGAACGAAAGTTAGAGGTTCGAAGGCGATTAGATACCGCCCTAGTTCTAACCGTAAATATGTCATCTAGCGATCCGCCGACGTTACTACAATGGCTCGGCGGGCAGCTTCCGGGAAACCAAAGATTTTGGACTCCGGGGGGAGTATGGTTGCAAAGCTGAAACTTAAAGGAATTGACGGAAGGGCACCACCAGGAGTGGAGCCTGCGGCTTAATTTGACTCAACACGGGAAATCTCACCAGGCCCGGACACCGGAAGGATTGACAGATTAACAGCTCTTTCTTGATTCGGTGGGTGGTGGTGCATGGCCGTTCTTAGTTGGTGGAGCGATTTGTCTGGTTAATTCCGGTAACGAACGAGACTCTAGCCTGCTAAATAGGCGTCGTCATTCAAGGTGTGCGCGACTCTCGGGGAGCGCAACTCACTGGCGACGTATTAAAATTCTTCTTAGAGGGACCGGCGGCTTCGAGCCGCACGAGATTGAGCAATAACAGGTCTGTGATGCCCTTAGATGTCCTGGGCCGCACGCGCGCTACACTGAAGGAATCAACATGTTCTCCCTGGCCTAGAGGCCCGGGCAACCCGTTGAAACTC
>NW_025576191.1:0-13861 GCF_905147105.1 Pieris brassicae
ATTGTATGCTCTCGGAGTGTAACTCCCCATGATTTAGTTAATCGTTATGAAACGAATAACGTGTATGTTGAAGAGAGTGGCCTGCGTCTGGCTATGCTCTCGGAGTGTAACTCCCATGATTTAGTTAATCGTTATGAAACGAATAACTGTATGTTGAAGAGAGTGCCTGCGTCTGGCTATGCTCTCGGAGTGTAACTCCCATGATTTAGTTAATCGTTATGAAACGAATAACTGTATGTTGAAGAGAGTGCCTGCGTCTGGCTATGCTCTCGGAGTGTAACTCCCATGATTTAGTAATCGTTATGAAACGAATAACTGTATGTTGAAGAGAGTGCCTGCGTCTGGCTATGCTCTCGGAGTGTAACTCCCATGATTTAGTTAATCGTTATGAAACGAATAACTGTATGTTGAAGAGAGTGCCTGCGTCTGGCTATGCTCTCGGAGTGTAACTCCCATGATTTAGTTAATCGTTATGAAACGAATAACTGTATGTTGAAGAGAGTGCCTGCGTCTGGCTATGCTCTCCGGAGTGTAACTCCCATGATTTAGTTAATCGTTATGAAACGAATAACTGTATGTTGAAGAGAGTGCCTGCGTCTGGCTATGCTCTCGGAGTGTAACTCCCATGATTTAGTTAATCGTTATGAAACGAATAACTGTATGTTGAAGAGAGTGCCTGCGTCTGGCTATGCTCTCGGAGTGTAACTCCCATGATTTAGTTAATCGTTATGAAACGAATAACTGTATGTAGAAGAGAGTGCCTGCGTCTGGCTATGCTCTCGGAGTGTAACTCCCATGATTTAGTTAATCGTTATGAAACGAATAACTGTATGTTGAAGAGAGTGCCTGCGTCTGGCTATGCTCTCGGAGTGTAACTCCCATGATTTAGTTAATCGTTATGAAACGAATAACTGTATGTTGAAGAGAGTGCCTGCGTCTGGCTATGCTCTCGGAGTGTAACTCCCATGATTTCGTTAATCGTTATGAAACGAATAACTGTATGTTGAAGAGAGTGCCTGCGTCTGGCTATGCTCTCGGAGTGTAACTCCCATGATTTAGTTAATCGTTATGAAACGAATAACTGTATGTAGAAGAGAGTGCCTGCGTCTGGCTATGCTCTCGGAGTGTAACTCCCATGATTTAGTTAATCGTTATGAAACGAATAACTGTATGTTGAAGAGAGTGCCTGCGTCTGGCTATGCTCTCGGAGTGTAACTCCCATGATTTAGTTAATCGTTATGAAACGAATAACTGTATGTTGAAGAGAGTGCCTGCGTCTGGCTATGCTCTCGGAGTGTAACTCCCATGATTTAGTTAATCGTTATGAAACGAATAACTGTATGTTGAAGAGAGTGCCTGCGTCTGGCTATGCTCTCGGAGTGTAACTCCCATGATGTCGTTAATCGTTATGAAACGAATAACTGTATGTTGAAGAGAGTGCCTGCGTCTGGCTATGCTCTCGGAGTGTAACTCCCATGATTTAGTTAATCGTTATGAAACGAATAACTGTATGTTGAAGAGAGTGCCTGCGTCTGGCTATGCTCTCGGAGTGTAACTCCCATGATTTAGTTAATCGTTATGAAACGAATAACTGTATGTAGAAGAGAGTGCCTGCGTCTGGCTATGCTCTCGGAGTGTAACTCCCATGATTTAGTTAATCGTTATGAAACGAATAACTGTATGTTGAAGAGAGTGCCTGCGTCTGGCTATGCTCTCGGAGTGTAACTCCCATGATTTAGTTAATCGTTATGAAACGAATAACTGTATGTTGAAGAGAGTGCCTGCGTCTGGCTATGCTCTCGGAGTGTAACTCCCATGATTTAGTTAATCGTTATGAAACGAATAACTGTATGTTGAAGAGAGTGCCTGCGTCTGGCTATGCTCTCGGAGTGTAACTCCCATGATTTAGTTAATCGTTATGAAACGAATAACTGTATGTTGAAGAGAGTGCCTGCGTCTGGCTATGCTCTCGGAGTGTAACTCCCATGATTTAGTTAATCGTTATGAAACGAATAACTGTATGTTGAAGAGAGTGCCTGCGTCTGGCTATGCTCTCGGAGTGTAACTCCCATGATTTAGTTAATCGTTATGAAACGAATAACTGTATGTTGAAGAGAGTGCCTGCGTCTGGCTATGCTCTCGGAGTGTAACTCCCATGATTTAGTTAATCGTTATGAAACGAATAACTGTATGTTGAAGAGAGTGCCTGCGTCTGGCTATGCTCTCGGAGTGTAACTCCCATGATTTAGTTAATCGTTATGAAACGAATAACTGTATGTAGAAGAGAGTGCCTGCGTCTGGCTATGCTCTCGGAGTGTAACTCCCATGATTTAGTTAATCGTTATGAAACGAATAACTGTATGTTGAAGAGAGTGCCTGCGTCTGGCTATGCTCTCGGAGTGTAACTCCCATGATTTAGTTAATCGTTATGAAACGAATAACTGTATGTTGAAGAGAGTGCCTGCGTCTGGCTATGCTCTCGGAGTGTAACTCCCATGATTTAGTTAATCGTTATGAAACGAATAACTGTACGTAGAAGAGAGTGCCTGCGTCTGGCTATGCTCTCGGAGTGTAACTCCCATGATTTAGTTAATCGTTATGAAACGAATAACTGTATGTTGAAGAGAGTGCCTGCGTCTGGCTATGCTCTCGGAGTGTAACTCCCATGATTTAGTTAATCGTTATGAAACGAATAACTGTATGTAGAAGAGAGTGCCTGCGTCTGGCTATGCTCTCGGAGTGTAACTCCCATGATTTAGTTAATCGTTATGAAACGAATAACTTTATGTAGAAGAGAGTGCCTGCGTCTGGCTATGCTCTCGGAGTGTAACTCCCATGATTTAGTTAATCGTTATGAAACGAATAACTGTATGTAGAAGAGAGTGCCTGCGTCTGGCTATGCTCTCGGAGTGTAACTCCCATGATTAAGTTAATCGTTATGAAACGAATAACTGTATGTAGAAGAGAGTGCCTGCGTCTGGCTATGCTCTCGGAGTGTAACTCCCATGATTTAGTTAATCGTTATGAAACGAATAACTGTATGTAGAAGAGAGTGCCTGCGTCTGGCTATGCTCTCGGAGTGTAACTCCCATGATTAAGTTAATCGTTATGAAACGAATAACTGTATGTAGAAGAGAGTGCCTGCGTCTGGTTATGCTCTCGGAGTGTAACTCCCATGATTTAGTTAATCGTTATGAAACGAATAACTGTATGTAGAAGAGAGTGCCTGCGTCTGGCTATGCTCTCGGAGTGTAACTCCCATGATTTAGTTAATCGTTATGAAACGAATAACTGTATGTAGAAGAGAGTGCCTGCGTCTGGCTATGCTCTCGGAGTGTAACTCCCATGATTTAGTTAATCGTTATGAAACGAATAACTGTATGTAGAAGAGAGTGCCTGCGTGTGGCTATGCTCTCGGAGTGTATCTCCCATGATTTAGTTAATCGTTATGAAACGAATAACTGTATGTAAAAGAGAGTGCCTGCGTCTGGCTATGCTCTCGGAGTGTAACTCCCATGATTTAGTTAATCGTTATGAAACGAATAACTGTATGTAGAAGAGAGTGCCTGCGTCTGGCTATGCTCTCGGAGTGTAACTCCCATGATTTAGTTAATCGTTATGAAACGAATAACTTTATGTAGAAGAGGGTGCCTGCGTCTGGCTATGCTCTCGGAGTGTAACTCCCATGATTTAGTTAATCGTTATGAAACGAATAACTGTATGTAGAAGAGAGTGCCTGCGTCTGGCTATGCTCTCGGAGTGTAACTCCCATGATTTAGTTAATCGTTATGAAACGAATAACTGTATGTAGAAGAGAGTGCCTACGTCTGGCTATGTATGCTCTCGGAGTGTAACTCCCATGATTTAGTTAATCGTTATGAAACGAATAACTGTATGTAGAAGAGAGTGCCTACGTCTGGCTATGTATGCTCTCGGAGTGTAACTCCCATGATTTAGTTAATCGTTATGAAACGAATAACTGTATGTTGAAGAGAGTGCCTGCGTCTGGCTATGCTCTCGGAGTGTAACTCCCATGATTTAGTTAATCGTTATGAAACGAATAACTGTATGTTGAAGAGAGTGCCTGCGTCTGGCTATGCTCTCGGAGTGTAACTCCCATGATTTAGTTAATCGTTATGAAACGAATAACTGTATGTTGAAGAGAGTGCCTGCGTCTGGCTATGCTCTCGGAGTGTAACTCCCATGATTTAGTTAATCGTTATGAAACGAATAACTGTATGTTGAAGAGAGTGCCTGCGTCTGGCTATGCTCTCGGAGTGTAACTCCCATGATTTAGTTAATCGTTATGAAACGAATAACTGTATGTTGAAGAGAGTGCCTGCGTCTGGCTATGCTCTCGGAGTGTAACTCCCATGATTTAGTTAATCGTTATGAAACGAATAACTGTATGTAGAAGAGAGTGCCTGCGTCTGGCTATGCTCTCGGAGTGTAACTCCCATGATTTAGTTAATCGTTATGAAACGAATAACTGTATGTTGAAGAGAGTGCCTGCGTCTGGCTATGCTCTCGGAGTGTAACTCCCATGATTTAGTTAATCGTTATGAAACGAATAACTGTATGTTGAAGAGAGTGCCTGCGTCTGGCTATGCTCTCGGAGTGTAACTCCCATGATTTAGTTAATCGTTATGAAACGAATAACTGTATGTAGAAGAGAGTGCCTGCGTCTGGCTATGCTCTCGGAGTGTAACTCCCATGATTTAGTTAATCGTTATGAAACGAATAACTGTATGTTGAAGAGAGTGCCTGCGTCTGGCTATGCTCTCGGAGTGTAACTCCCATGATTTAGTTAATCGTTATGAAACGAATAACTGTATGTTGAAGAGAGTGCCTGCGTCTGGCTATGCTCTCGGAGTGTAACTCCCATGATTTCGTTAATCGTTATGAAACGAATAACTGTATGTTGAAGAGAGTGCCTGCGTCTGGCTATGCTCTCGGAGTGTAACTCCCATGATTTAGTTAATCGTTATGAAACGAATAACTGTATGTTGAAGAGAGTGCCTGCGTCTGGCTATGCTCTCGGAGTGTAACTCCCATGATTTAGTTAATCGTTATGAAACGAATAACTGTATGTAGAAGAGAGTGCCTGCGTCTGGCTATGCTCTCGGAGTGTAACTCCCATGATTTAGTTAATCGTTATGAAACGAATAACTGTATGTTGAAGAGAGTGCCTGCGTCTGGCTATGCTCTCGGAGTGTAACTCCCATGATTTAGTTAATCGTTATGAAACGAATAACTGTATGTTGAAGAGAGTGCCTGCGTCTGGCTATGCTCTCGGAGTGTAACTCCCATGATTTAGTTAATCGTTATGAAACGAATAACTGTATGTTGAAGAGAGTGCCTGCGTCTGGCTATGCTCTCGGAGTGTAACTCCCATGATTTAGTTAATCGTTATGAAACGAATAACTGTATGTTGAAGAGAGTGCCTGCGTCTGGCTATGCTCTCGGAGTGTAACTCCCATGATTTAGTTAATCGTTATGAAACGAATAACTGTATGTTGAAGAGAGTGCCTGCGTCTGGCTATGCTCTCGGAGTGTAACTCCCATGATTTAGTTAATCGTTATGAAACGAATAACTGTATGTTGAAGAGAGTGCCTGCGTCTGGCTATGCTCTCGGAGTGTAACTCCCATGATTTAGTTAATCGTTATGAAACGAATAACTGTATGTTGAAGAGAGTGCCTGCGTCTGGCTATGCTCTCGGAGTGTAACTCCCATGATTTAGTTAATCGTTATGAAACGAATAACTGTATGTAGAAGAGAGTGCCTGCGTCTGGCTATGCTCTCGGAGTGTAACTCCCATGATTTAGTTAATCGTTATGAAACGAATAACTGTATGTTGAAGAGAGTGCCTGCGTCTGGCTATGCTCTCGGAGTGTAACTCCCATGATTTAGTTAATCGTTATGAAACGAATAACTGTATGTTGAAGAGAGTGCCTGCGTCTGGCTATGCTCTCGGAGTGTAACTCCCATGATTTAGTTAATCGTTATGAAACGAATAACTGTACGTAGAAGAGAGTGCCTGCGTCTGGCTATGCTCTCGGAGTGTAACTCCCATGATTTAGTTAATCGTTATGAAACGAATAACTGTATGTTGAAGAGAGTGCCTGCGTCTGGCTATGCTCTCGGAGTGTAACTCCCATGATTTAGTTAATCGTTATGAAACGAATAACTGTATGTAGAAGAGAGTGCCTGCGTCTGGCTATGCTCTCGGAGTGTAACTCCCATGATTTAGTTAATCGTTATGAAACGAATAACTTTATGTAGAAGAGAGTGCCTGCGTCTGGCTATGCTCTCGGAGTGTAACTCCCATGATTTAGTTAATCGTTATGAAACGAATAACTGTATGTAGAAGAGAGTGCCTGCGTCTGGCTATGCTCTCGGAGTGTAACTCCCATGATTTAGTTAATCGTTATGAAACGAATAACTGTATGTAGAAGAGAGTGCCTACGTCTGGCTATGTATGCTCTCGGAGTGTAACTCCCATGATTTAGTTAATCGTTATGAAACGAATAACTGTATGTAGGAGAGAGTGCCTACGTCTGGCTATGTATGCTCTCGGAGTGTAACTCCCATGATTTAGTTAATCGTTATGAAACGAATAACTGTATGTAGAAGAGAGTGCCTGCGTCTGGCTATGCTCTCGGAGTGTAACTCCCATGATTAAGTTAATCGTTATGAAACGAATAGCTGTATGTTGAAGAGAGTGCCTGCGTCTGGCTATGCTCTCGGAGTGTAACTCCCATGATTTAGTTAATCGTTATGAAACGAATAACTGTATGTAGAAGAGAGTGCCTGCGTCTGGCTATGCTCTCGGAGTGTAACTCCCATGATTTAGTTAATCGTTATGAAACGAATAACTGTATGTAGAAGAGAGTGCCTGCGTCTGGCTATGCTCTCGGAGTGTAAATCCCATGATTTAGTTAATCGTTATGAAACGAATAACTGTATGTAGAAGAGAGTGCCTGCGTCTGGCTATGCTCTCGGAGTGTAACTCCCATGATTTAGTTAATCGTTATGAAACGAATAACTGTATGTAGAAGAGAGTGCCTACGTCTGGCTATGTATGCTCTCGGAGTGTAACTCCCATGATTTAGTTAATCGTTATGAAACGAATAACTGTATGTAGAAGAGAGTGCCTACGTCTGGCTATGTATGCTCTCGGAGAGTAACTCCCATGATTTAGTTAATCGTTATGAAACGAATAACTGTATGTAGAAGAGAGTGCCTGCGTCTGGCTATGCTCTCGGAGTGTAACTCCCATGATTTAGTTAATCGTTATGAAACGAATAACTGTATGTAGAAGAGAGTGCCTGCGTCTGGCTATGCTCTCGGAGTGTAACTCCCATGATTTAGTTAATCGTTATGAAACTAATAACTGTATGTAGAAGAGAGTGCCTGCGTCTGGCTATGCTCTCGGAGTGTAACTCCCATGATTTAGTTAATCGTTATGAAACGAATAACTGTATGTAGAAGAGAGTGCCTGCGTCTGGCTATGCTCTCGGAGTGTAACTCCCATGATTTAGTTAATCTTTATGAAACGAATAACTGTATGTAGAAGAGAGTGCCTGCGTCTGGCTATGCTCTCGGAGTGTAACTCCCATGATTTAGTTAATCGTTATGAAACGAATAACTGTATGTAGAAGAGAGTGCCTGCGTCTGGCTATGCTCTCGGAGTGTAACTCCCATGATTAAGTTAATCGTTATGAAACGAATAACTGTATGTAGAAGAGAGTGCCTGCGTCTGGCTATGCTCTCGGAGTGTAACTCCCATGATTTAGTTAATCGTTATGAAACGAATAACTGTATGTAGAAGAGAGTGCCTGCGTCTGGCTATGCTCTCGGAGTGTAACTCCCATGATTTAGTTAATCGTTATGAAACGAATAACTGTATGTAGAAGAGAGTGCCTGCGTCTGGCTATGCTCTCGTAGTGTAACTCCCATGATTTAGTTAATCGTTATGAAACGAATAACTGTATGTAGAAGAGAGTGCCTGCGTCTGGCTATGCTCTCGGAGTGTAACTCCCATGATTTAGTTAATCGTTATGAAACGAATAACTGTATGTAGAAGAGAGTGCCTGCGTCTGGCTATGGTCTCGGAGTGTAACTCCCATGATTTAGTTAATCGTTATGAAACGAATAACTGTATGTAAAAGAGAGTGCCTGCGTCTGGCTATGCTCTCGGAGTGTAACTCCCATGATTTAGTTAATCGTTATGAAACGAATAACTGTATGTAGAAGAGAGTGCCTGCGTCTGGCTATGCTCTCGGAGTGTAACTCCCATGATTTAGTTAATCGTTATGAAACGAATAACTGTATGTAGAAGAGAGTGCCTGCGTCTGGCTATGCTCTCGGAGTGTAACTCCCATGATTTAGTTAATCGTTATGAAACGAATAACTGTATGTAGAAGAGAGTGCCTACGTCTGGCTATGTATGCTCTCGGAGTGTAACTCCCATGATTAAGTTAATCGTTATGAAACGAATAACTGTATGTAGAAGAGAGTGCCTACGTCTGGCTATGTATGCTCTATCTATGTATGTATGTAAGTTGTTTTTTTTATATATGCCAAATGGGTACTTCGCCAGTGTCGTGTGGATGGAGAAGACAGGAAGGAGATTGATCGGTAAAAATAATAATAAAGTTAATTTTGAATATGCACCTAAAAAAATTGTTAAAATTCGATTGTTAGTTTTAAGACAGCACAGATAATGAGTAACAATATTATTAAATACTATTTCCTATTTATGAATAATTTATCTACTACACTTTAGTTTTATTGCTTTTTATATATTTACATAAAAATTTACAATATGGACTAAACACAAACATGTGAAGTTGTTGTTCTTCGATAGAAGTAATAGTGTTCTGTGCCTTTAACTCACCGTCATGATTCGACTTTCGAGCAATGTATCAATTTGAATTCTGAAAACATCGACGTTTTCTGCCAGTGTCAATGTCATTTCATTTCAAATGCGTACTATTGGCAAATAATAAAGGCGAGTATAATTAACAGAATCTCTTAAATCATGTTGCTTCGTTTTAATCACATCATAACATTTATTATTTATACTTTTTCACTAGATGGCGCTGTTATTATAAAAAAGCATTAATTTTGTTATGATTAGCATTTATTTCACTGTGTTATTAGTTTTAGTTTATGAGACGACTGATTACTACAATTAATTATGTAATAGGTTTTAAATTACTGATTTTTTAACAGTTTGGTATTAAGGAAACTGATAAACAGAGAGTTAAATTATTGTTAAAAGCTTTCATTTTCTTGCATATTTAAATGGATTTGCCAACGAATTAATATGTCCTACATCTCGATTCGGAGGAGAAAGGAGAGGAGTGTAATAACTACATAGTATTACATAATACAGAATATATTACCTACCAAGGAGATCTTGAGTAAACAAACAAAACTTAATTGTATTTTATAAAGTCGCGGCGAGATGTTACCACTGAGTTCCCACCCCAAATACAAAAGCTCATTTCTGCTCACATCAAATAGTGACAAGCAACGATCGCTAAGACACGCAATTTAGGAGCGCGTGATTGGAAACGTTTGCTCAATGAATCAGAATACTATCGGCGATCGGATGCAGGCAGGCGCAAAGCACGAGATCCGCGTTTTTGTCATCGACTATAATATTGAAAAGTGTTTAAGTAGTAGTTCGTTTGTAGTTAAAAATTAAGAAATGTTGATAACTTGCAATTTGGACCAGGGAAATTTAGGCGTGGGCGTATAACCGACGAACAAAACCCGCATCAGACCTACGGCGCCGTTCTCACCAATATGCAATGTATCGTTATTCGGAAATCCTTATTTCCGTATTTTATAAATTCACTTTGAAACTACGACTACTAGAATCAGCCCTTGTACAGCCTTGTGTACATCCCCAAGTGCCGCAATCACGATTGCGATGGTCGCATTGTGAAACAGCGTAGAAGTGGAAGTCTTTGACTCTTTCAATATTTTCTAAAGAGTAAACTTAAATAGGCAACTTCTGGACGGACAGGAACACAGATAGGCCGCATTTCAATTAACATCGGGAGGGATACTAAATAAAAGTGTCGTATATTGGTGTATATATGTATAGTATATAAATATAATTAGATTTTCGTAAACCCATCAAACTGAATATACCATGCTTAAGACGTTTAAGCATTAATACGTTTATTTGTATAAATGCACGTTGCTTCGGCCAAACATCTATAATATAGTAATATTATGAAAGTGGTTTTTGTTAAAACACCAATATAATCTATTATACGATGCACTATGGTTTGTGCTGAGCATTTGTGGCGGGAACGGAGATGAACAAACATTAATGGTCCATGAATGAGATGAGAATAAATTTCACATTACTTTATTTAAATTGCTAAATTAAACAAACTGCTATTTTTATTCGTATACAATAACCTTACGCACAACTAACAAAATTGTGTGGCCAATGTATTACATTATCAATAAGTGTATCTATATAGTTATAATTACATTGACCTATGACGTTGACGTTGCAGTACGTCTACAATGTGTGGTTGTGCAGGTGTGGACTCCAGCCCTGAAGGCATGCTGGCGGTTATAGTGGAAAGGCTGCATTGTCCATGAGACATTGCAATGGTCTGCATGTGGCTTTTTTTAATTTTGATAAACGCATTATAATTATTATATGTCTCGACAATGGTCTATCCGATCAACCAAAACATAAACTTTAGTGTTGTACATGAAGACGCACTTTGTTTGTTAATATTGACAGAGGAAACAAAATGTAAGAAAAAACGATCAAGGGCTGATCTAATAACTTTGGAAATGGACAAAAATGCATGAAATGGTGAAATTAGGTCGACTTTCGACATCAAAAGACAATTTAAATGTCCCGGGAGAAATGACATTTTATAATATAAACAGACAGAAAAAAATAAAATATTTATCGTAAATGTAAATTTTGCCATATTAGTCTTAAGTAAATAGTTTTTGATCACTTTGCCGTGGTGGTTAATGGCGTGGTATGGCGTATAATGGGGGTCCTAGGTTCTTATTCCAACTATTCTTTTCTCATTTCCCCAAAGAAAATCAACCATGTTTCGTGTCTTTATAAACATGAAAGTGGTCAGAAATCTTGCTTAACGCCCTACCCATATCAAGACCGAAGACCTAATAAATAATTGCGAAGAAAGATAAAAATCATTGCCGGCGCAGCTCGCTGAAGATAATTCTGAGTCAAGGCATTTGATACGGAAATTATAGTTCATGAACTTTGAACTTTACTGTGGAACTTAAGCATGCTGCCATGATTGTTTATTAATAACAGCACAAAATTATTATAATTAAAATACATCACACGATCTGCGAGCGTATGCTTTTGATTTACGTGAGACATGGAGTCAAATAAAGTGCGCGCCATAAACCCACAGAATAAATAATCGTACTTAAAAGCCTCAAGCCGAGTTTACCGCGCCTTTCTGATTTTTTTATTTCAATTTTCGCATGAAAACTTGACAAATGTTGTGTGCAATTCATTTAGTTGATTGCATTTAATATTAACAAGGTTTCGCGGATTTTGGCCTGTTGCGTGTCCCTGAATAAAAGATGCTTCATCGCCGCTGAATAATGCCTCCATTGTCTTCGTGGGATTAGGACGAACGGATGAACTTGTATGTTTTATAAAATTACAATAATTTTCTCTGCCTGTTTCGGACTTTGACAAAACAAGACGTTTGCAACAACGCCGTTCCAGAACTGAGCGTTTATTAAGACAATTTGCCGCGCACCACCACAATGTGGAAACAGATCTTTCAGTCAAGTTTAATTTAAATTTTTATCCACAGTTTAAGTTAAATTAAGTTATATCTAACGGTGTAATTTTTTTTAAATAAATCGACAAGTTTTTGAGTAGTCGATGTAAACGTTCCAACATTATAAACGCTCATATCTCAGTCAAATGTTAACCAATCTTCAATATTTATATAGTTTTAGATTCGCCGTTCAATTTTCTATCTAACGGTGTAATTTTTTTTAAATAAATCAACTAGTTTTTGAGTAATCGATGTAAACGTTCCAACATTATAAACGCTCATATCTCAGTCAAATGTTAACCAATCTTCAATATTGATATAGTTTTAGATTCGCCGTTCAATTTTCTATCTAACAGTGTAATTTTTTTAAATAAATCAACTAGTTTTTGAGTAATCGATGTAAACGCTCATATCTCAGTCAAATGTTAACCAATCTTCAATATTGATATAGTTTTAGATTCGTCGTTCAATTTTCTATCTAACAGTGTAATTTTTTTTAAATAAATCAACTAGTTTTTGAGTAATCGATGTAAACGCTCATATCTTAGTCAAATGTTAACCAATCTTCAATATTGATATAGTTTTAGATTCGCCGTTCAATTTTCTATGTAACAGTGTAATTTTTTAAATCAATCGACTAGTTTTTGAGTAATCGATGTAAACGTTCCAACATTATAAACGCTCATATCTCAGTCAAATGTTAACCAATCTTCAATATTGATATGGTTTTAGATTGGCCGTTCAATTTTCTATCTAACGGTGTAACTTTTTTAAATCAATCGACTAGTTTTTGATTAATCGATGAAAACGTTCCAACATTATAAACGCTCATATCTCAGTCAAATAATAACCAATCTTCAATATTGATATTATACGGTACCTGGGTCAACGGGATGCTTCAAATAATAGAGATTTATTGATTTACTCTATATTTACCACTCGCGTGTTACAATAGAATATGAGCGAAATAATGACGTGCTAATTGCTATATACCGAATGAATACAATTTAACAGTCAAAGAGAGTGCCTACGTCTGGCTATGCTCTCGGGGTGTAACTCCCATGATTTAGTTCGCTATGAACGAATGTAGAAGAGAGTGCCTGTGTCGGGCTATACTCTCGGGACGTAACTCCGACGATTTGGGAAATCGTCACGCTTATAAGTGATCGATATGTACAGCCATGGCACGTACAAACATAGGAATTTGTCAAGCTTGTAAATGAGCAAGAATGTACGAACCTTGGCACGTACTTAGGGATCATCACGCTTATAAAATAAGAAAGCCTGAGTGAGCAAAATGTACAGCCTTGGCTCGTACAAGTATTTTTGTAGAACCAAGGAGAAACACGTAAACGGTGGCTATTTATTAACAGTTTCACTAATGAAAAGCCAATAACAGTTAATATATTGAAAAAACGCATTTATTAACAGTATTTTCATAAAACCATGGAGACATACATAAACTAACACTATTTATTAACAGTTTCACTAATCCAAAGCCAATAACAGTTAATCTATTGAAAAACGCATTTATTAACAGTAATTTCGTAAAACCAAGGAGAAACACGTAAACGGTGGCTATTTTTTAACAGTTTCACTAATCCAAAGCCAATAACAGTTAATCTATTGAAAAACGCATTTATTAACCGTTTTTTTCGTAAAACCAAGGAGAAACACGTAAACGGTGGCTATTTATAAACAGTTTCACTAATCCAAAGCCAATAACAGTTAATCTATTGAAAAACGCATTTATTAACAGTTTTTTCGTAAAACCAAGGAGAAACACGTAAGCGGTGGCTATTTACAAACAGTTTCACTAATCCAAAGCCAATAACAGTTAATCTATTGAAAAACGCATTTATTAACAGTAATTTCGTAAAACCAAGGAGAAACACGTAAACTAACACTATTTATTAACAGTTTCACTAATCCAAAGCCAATAACAGTTAATCTATTGAAAAACGCATTTATTAACAGTAATTTCGTAAAACCAAGGAGAAACACGTAAACGGTGGCTATTTATTAACAGTTTCACAATAT
>NW_025576192.1:7500-13832 GCF_905147105.1 Pieris brassicae
CGACCGGAGTCGCAGCGATCGCCGCTCGTCACGCGAACAGTGTGGCTTTTTGTTTTTATGCAGCCGGCCCTCAGACAGGAGTGGTCCTGGATATTTCTCCACGGACCGCAATGTGCGTTCGAAATGTCGATGTTCAAATGTGTCCTGCAGTTCACACTATGACGCGCAGTTAACTGCGTTCTTCATCGACCCGCGAGCCAAGTGATCCACCGTTCAGGGTAATCGTTTTGTTTTTGTGTGTGTTTTTGTATGAGAAAATATAAAAGGTGCGAAAAAATTAAACAAAAAAATTTGAAAATAATACTTATCATTAACGTGTACGACAAATGAAAAGAAAGAAAATCTCTTTTATTTGCGTGGTTGTACACAAAAATTATAAAATATTATTTCAAAGTATCAATAGGCGATAGCGAACGCTAATCAAAGCGTGTCGCAACGCACACGTCGCGAATCGACGAGAGAGAGTCAACCGTCTCGGATTCGATTTTGATTCGTATCATTCACGTGTTTTTGTATTTTTTTCTTTTTTTGCGAGTCTTTGACAACAACAAAACAAAAAGAAAAAACCAACGTTAATGATCCTTCCGCAGGTTCCCCTACGGAAACCTTGTTACGACTTTTACTTCCTCTAAATGATCAAGTTTGGTCAACTTCCCAGCAACGCCGACGGCCGTGAGGCCACCGCGTGTCGGTCCGAAGACCTCACTAAATCATTCAATCGGTAGTAGCGACGGGCGGTGTGTACAAAGGGCAGGGACGTAATCAACGCGAGCTTATGACTCGCGCTTACTAGGAATTCCTCGTTTATGGGGGATAATTGCAAACCCCAATCCCCAGCACGAAGGAGTTTCAACGGGTTGCCCGGGCCTCTAGGCCAGGGAGAACATGTTGATTCCTTCAGTGTAGCGCGCGTGCGGCCCAGGACATCTAAGGGCATCACAGACCTGTTATTGCTCAATCTCGTGCGGCTCGAAGCCGCCGGTCCCTCTAAGAAGAATTTTAATACGTCGCCAGTGAGTTGCGCTCCCCGAGAGTCGCGCACACCTTGAATGACGACGCCTATTTAGCAGGCTAGAGTCTCGTTCGTTACCGGAATTAACCAGACAAATCGCTCCACCAACTAAGAACGGCCATGCACCACCACCCACCGAATCAAGAAAGAGCTGTTAATCTGTCAATCCTTCCGGTGTCCGGGCCTGGTGAGATTTCCCGTGTTGAGTCAAATTAAGCCGCAGGCTCCACTCCTGGTGGTGCCCTTCCGTCAATTCCTTTAAGTTTCAGCTTTGCAACCATACTCCCCCCGGAGTCCAAAATCTTTGGTTTCCCGGAAGCTGCCCGCCGAGCCATTGTAGTAACGTCGGCGGATCGCTAGATGACATATTTACGGTTAGAACTAGGGCGGTATCTAATCGCCTTCGAACCTCTAACTTTCGTTCTTGATTGATGAAAACACCTTTGGCAAATGCTTTCGCTGATGTTCGTCTTGCGACGATCCAAGAATTTCACCTCTAACGTCGCAATACGAATGCCCCCAGTTATCCCTATTAATCATTACCTCGGAGTTCTGAAAACCAACAAAATAGAACCGAGATCATATTCTATTATTCCATGCACGAAATATTCAAGCGGCATTTTGAGCCCGCTTTGAGCACTCTAATTTGTTCAAAGTAAAATTGTCGGCCCACCTCGACACTCACCGAAGAGCACCGCGATAGGATTTTGATATTGAACCGGCGTTTTACCGCCGGCTCACCGACGATATGCTCCGCAGACGTGTCAGTATCACCGCGGATGCGGTGCACCGACAGCGCGGCGCACAAATGCAACTACGAGCTTTTTAACCGCAACAATTTTAGTATACGCTATTGGAGCTGGAATTACCGCGGCTGCTGGCACCAGACTTGCCCTCCAATTGTTCCTCGTTAAAATATTTAAAGTGTACTCATTCCGATTACGAGGCCTCGTAAGAGTCCCGTATCGTTATTTTTCGTCACTACCTCCCCGTGCCGGGAGTGGGTAATTTGCGCGCCTGCTGCCTTCCTTGGATGTGGTAGCCGTTTCTCAGGCTCCCTCTCCGGAATCGAACCCTGATTCCCCGTTACCCGTGACAACCATGGTAGTCGCAGAAACTACCATCGAAAGTTGATAAGGCAGACATTTGAAAGATGCGTCGCCGGTACTGGACCGTGCGATCGGCAAAAGTTATCCAGATTCATCAAAATTAACGACTTCGGACGCATGGCCCTCCGCCGATTGGTTTTGATCTAATAAAAGCACTCATCCCATCACTGGTCAGAGTTCTGATTGCATGTATTAGCTCTAGAATTACCACAGTTATCCAAGTAACTGAGTAAGATCTAAGGAACCAAAACTGATATATTGAGCCATTCGCGGTATCGCCTTAATACGGCTTGCACTGAGACATGCATGGCTTAATCTTTGAGACAAGCATATAACTACTGGCAGGATCAACCAGGGAGCTGCTTACGCAAACGACACGCCTACACCGCGGTCACGCGGCTTCGGCGAGCCGCTGGCTCGGCGGCGTCGAGGGGCGCGCGCTTGCGCGCGCGCCTTCTCGACACGCGTGAACGTAACGCGTCGAATTTGCACGCGACGCGACGTTCGCGCTTCATATCGATAGACTAACTTTGACCGGTCTACGAGCGGCCGTCCCGTCACGATCTCGCAACGAGGTGATGTACAACGATGCTCGACCACTGTGAGGGACATAAAACTGCAACGAACACGACCCCGCGGGCGGGAATCGATGTTGTGACAATTTGAAAATTGAACATTCATCTAAACGCAACTTCTCAATTTTTATTCAATACGTTATTGTAAACATATTAAAACTCGGCTGGCAATTACATGCGCACACACACGCATGATTCGCACTAGATACGATCAACGCCCGGAGCTTGAGGGATAAATTCCAACACGACGCTGCGCACACCGTTTCGACGATGGGCGCGTGTGCGTCCTCTTTTATACATTCTTTCCATATACGGTCGCCGTGGCGACCGCGCACGTGTCGAACACGCTAGGCGCCCTGCGTTGAGGTGTGCCTAGAAGCGTATTCTTTTAACATCACAGATAACACCGGGGGAGACGGTCCCAAATCTTGGTCGATTGGTAACATCACCATACGGTCTGCGAACGCGGTGCTATAATATAATTTTATATTATATTATATAAAATATGAGGAGGAGTAGTATGTATATTCTTTGTTATTTTGTGTTGACACAAGAGAGATATATAAAATGTACTATACACCACACACACAGAGAGAGAGAGAGCTGGGAAAGATCTCGGCGGTCTCGCATTCGAAATACGAATTTGATATAATTTCCTCCGAAAATCCATACCCATATCTATATCATCCATGCGCGAATATATGTATATAATATTCTCACACTTCGCACAAACACAAAAACAAAAACAAGAACACATTCTCTCTCGTCCGTCGTTCGTGTCTATTATATAGACGAACGACGCGCGGCAACGAGAACGAGTCGACGCTGTGCGCACGACTGTTTCGCTCCACATCTATACCGAGAGCAATAGTCCGCGTCGGCATTGGAGCGGACGTCGAATGTTTCTCGTAGAGCGAGCGAGAGAGAGACGATTTTTCATTTTATTATGTATGTGTATTGGCGTGCAGTAGTAGCACGTAGTAGTACTAGTAGTAGTAGTAAAAAAATATTATTATTTATTTTATTGACTGATATGATTTTGTTTGTTTTCTTTTTTTTGCATAGACATTTGTATTGATAGATATGTTTCTCGTTGAAGCTCGCAGCACACGCTCAGAGAAATGGGCAATGTGGGTTTATTTGAAGAAAAAAAAAACAATTAATTTATTAATAATATGTATGTATGTATGTATGTATGTATGTATGTATAATAATGAATTATAATAATTATTCCGATGCAACGTCAGAGGAAAATGTTTCTCGTAACAGGTGCGGCGCGCGACGGCCGGCCGCTCGACAGTTTCGCGCCGAATGTTTCTCGTTGAAGCTCGCAGCACACGCTCAGAGAAATGGCAATGTGGGTTTATTTGAAGAAAAGAAAAAACAAAAAAAAACAATTATATTTATTAATAATATGTATGTATGTATGTATGTATGTATGTATGTATAATAATGAATTATAATAATTATTCCGATGCAACGTCAGAGGAAAATGTTTCTCGTACAGGTGCGGCGCGCGACGGCCGGCCGCTCGACAGTTTCGCGCCGAATGTTTCTCGTTGAAGCTCGCAGCACACGCTCAGAGAAATGGCAATGTGGGTTTATTTGAAGAAAAAAAAAAAAAAAAAAAAAACAATTAATTTATTAATAATATGTATGTATGTATGTATGTATGTATGTATAATAATGAATTATAATAATTATTCCGATGCAACGTCAGAGGAAAATGTTTCTCGTACAGGTGCGGCGCGCGACGGCCGGCCGCTCGACAGTTTCGCGCCGAATGTTTCTCGTTGAAGGCTCGCAGCACACGCTCAGAGAAATGGCAATGTGGGTTTATTTGAAGAAAAGAAAAAACAAAAAAAACAATTATATTTATTAATAATATGTATGTATGTATGTATGTATAATAATGAATTATAATAATTATTCCGATGCAACGTCAGAGGAAAATGTTTCTCGTACAGGTGCGGCGCGCGACGGCCGCCGCTCGACAGTTTCGCGCCGAATGTTTCTCGTTGAAGCTCGCAGCACACGCTCAGAGAAATGGCAATGTGGGTTTATTTGAAGAAAAAAAAAACAATTAATTTATTAATAATATGTATGTATGTATGTATGTATGTATGTATGTATAATAATGAATTATAATAATTATTCCGATGCAACGTCAGAGGAAAATGTTTCTCGTACAGGTGCGGCGCGCGACGGCCGGCCGCTCGACAGTTTCGCGCGAATGTTTCTCGTTGAAGCTCGCAGCACACGCTCAGAGAAATGGCAATGTGGGTTTATTTGAAGAAAAGAAAAAACAAAAAAAACAATTATATTTATTAATAATATGTATGTATGTATGTATGTATGTATGTATGTATAATAATGAATTATAATAATTATTCCGATGCATACGTCAGAGGAAAATGTTTCTCGTACAGGTGCGGCGCGCGACGGCCGGCCGCTCGACAGTTTCGCGCCGAATGTTTCTCGTTGAAGCTCGCAGCACACGCTCAGAGAAATGGCAATGTGGGTTTATTTGAAGAAAAAAAAAAAAAAAAAAAAAAACAATTAATTTATTAATAATATGTATGTATGTATGTATGTATGTATGTATAATAATGAATTATAATAATTATTCCGATGCAACGTCAGAGGAAAATGTTTCTCGTACAGGTGCGGCGCGCGACGGCCGGCCGCTCGACAGTTTCGCGCCGAATGTTTCTCGTTGAAGCTCGCAGCACACGCTCAGAGAAATGGCAATGTGGGTTTATTTGAAGAAAAGAAAAAACAAAAAAAACAATTATATTTATTAATAATATGTATGTATGTATGTATGTATGTATGTATGTATAATAATGAATTATAATAATTATTCCGATGCAACGTCAGAGGAAAATGTTTCTCGTACAGGTGCGGCGCGCGACGGCCGGCCGCTCGACAGTTTCGCGCCGAATGTTTCTCGTTGAAGCTCGCAGCACACGCTCAGAGAAATGGCAATGTGGGTTTATTTGAAGAAAAAAAAAAAAAAAAAAAAAACAATTAATTTATTAATAATATGTATGTATGTATGTATGTATGTATGTATAATAATGAATTATAATAATTATTCCGATGCAACGTCAGAGGGAAAATGTTTCTCGTACAGGTGCGGCGCGCGACGGCCGGCCGCTCGACAGTTTCGCGCCGAATGTTTCTCGTTGAAGCTCGCAGCACACGCTCAGAGAAATGGCAATGTGGGTTTATTTGAAGAAAAAAAAAAACAATTAATTTATTAATAATATGTATGTATGTATGTATGTATGTATGTATGTATGTATGTATGTATAATAATGAATTATAATAATTATTCCGATACAATGGTCAGAGGAAAATGTTTCTCGTACAAGATCGCCACGCGACGCGACAAGATGCCGTTCAACCGGCACGATATCTACAACTCTGTCGATAGATATGTAGATAGTATCTACTCTGTCAAGTATATGTGTGTAACGTGTGGTGGTGTGTGGTGTGGGGTTTTGTTAGCGATAGCGATACGTTTCTAGGTTAAAATTGAATATTTAAAAATAAAAACTCTTCTGGTAAGAAAAAACTATTTATGGTTTATTATGGTGTGTCTAGTGCAACAACATCAACATTGTCATAATA